>NC_030684.2:135176244-135226244 GCF_000004195.4 Xenopus tropicalis | reverse complement strand
ATACACACACATTAACATCTACCGAGCAGATGTGGGACTTGGGGTGACCCTCCAACAACACACAGTGGCCCCTATGCAGAGAGGAATGTTCCATTGGTATGAGAACCCCTCCCTTTACACACCCATATTTGGGAAAAAGCTATCAATGGTTATTATACATCGTCTTTTAGATTATGTAGTTTGTGCACTCAATGTTGTTATCCCTGATGAAAGTTCCAGTTGGGGACTGAAACGTTTATTGTTTATTGTAAATCCCTGTGAGTGCTGTCACTGCTTGTGAAAATGTCTACTATACCTTCACACTGGCACTCAGGTAGTATCTCATACTAATGTTGTGCTGCTTACTGGCTATATATATATATATATATATATATAGAAAGCAAACTGGTGCACTCCACTTCCAGTGTCTAAACTATAGCAAAACATAAGCAAATAAAACTTAAAAAGAAATGGCAAAGACCTAAACAAAAAGACACAGGGCAAGGTGGAGAAAGCCAGAGAGGGGAAGGACAGGGAGCAAGCGGAGAAGTTGCACGCTCATTTGGAGGGAACTTCTGAGCAGGACGAGAGCGTCTCAAGTATTTGGGCATACTTTATGTCCAGTGCCCCTGCCAGGGTCGGGGTTGGTAGCAGCTTAGATTGGGACAGTGGTGGGTGTGCACATAGGAGAGCACCAAGTCTCGTATGATCGCGCGTCATTGCTAGTGCCACTGGGACCCCATGGACATTGGGAAATCTGTATATGAAACCTCTATTGTGTGAGTTACAGTTCCACAACCTCACCTAGCTAAATAACTGGGGCCATTTCAACTCATACCCACATACTCGCACGTGTACATGTATGGCTATGCTCATATACCGCGTCTCTCTATTTGTCAGACGAGATTGTTGAGATACGCACTCAAAAGGTAAAAAGAAAGTGAAAGTTGGAGGAGAAGGCTACTTTGTTTCCCCTGGGCTTTTGCAACTATGTTTTGTTTCTTTCTCCCTCTTCGGCTTCTGCAAAAGTGTTTCACTTTCTTTTTACCTTTTAATTGCGTATCTCAAAAATCTCATTTGACAAATAGGTACGCGGTATATGCGCATAGCCATACATATACACGTGGGAGTATGTGGGTATGAGTTGAAATGGCCATGCTACAGTTTTCTGACTAGCTCGGGCCCCCTTTAATCTTTTATGGGCCCTGTCATCAGTAATCCAATCCAATTGGTCGCGCCCGGTGCGTACGTGTGATGTCAGGACTGTCTTCTTTCTCGTGGAGACGCAACTGAAAAGGCGTCATTCGGGAAGTATCTCATGGAGGAGCCCGAAGTCGCCAAAGCTGCTGCCAAAGAAGCCAAAAAAGACCGTCTTCTGGGGGCAAGGTGTATGGGGGGCAATTGGGAGCACTGTGTATGGGGGCAATTGGGGGCACGGTGTATGGGGGGTACTGTGTATCAGGGGCACTGTCTTCAGGGTGGGGGGCACTGTCTTTGGGGGGCACTGTATATGGGGGAACCATCTTCAGCATGGGGGGCACTGTGTATGGGGGCAATTGGGGGCACTGTATGAGGGCAATTGGGGGCAATGTCTTCAGGGGCAATTGGGGGCACTGTCTTTAGGGGCCACTGTGTATGGGGGCAATTGGGTCCAACGTTTCAGTTCCTGACTGAAATTTTTGTCAGGGACACCAGTGTCCCTGACCAAAGTTCCAATCAGTAGCTGAAATGTTGGGCTGAATAAAAGCTCATTTTTTTCACTTAACGACTGTGTGAAAATTCCTGTCCGTCACTACCTATCGATATGCCAATATATATATATATATATATATATATAATATATATATATCTCCCAGCACAGTAATGCTCAGTGTCACTGTGTATCTATATACTGTATATATATCTCCCAGCACAGTAATGCTCAGTGTCACTGTGTATCTATATACTGTATATATATATATATATATCTCCCAGCACAGTAATGCTCAGTGTCACTGTGTACCTATATACTGTATATATATATCTCCCAGCACAGTAATGCTCAGTGTCACTGTGTATCTGTATACTGTATATATATATATATATCTCCCAGCACAGTAATGCTCAGTGTCACTGTGTATCTGTATACTGTATATATATGTAACCCTATTTTGGCTACGATTGTACTTTTAACACGCAATCACCTGCGTGTGGCGCTACAGGAGCCCTGAGCCCCCGCTTATTATGGGGGACAGGTGTAATATAAATGAATGGCGTGCCTCCACCCAGGGTAGGTATAGGTAGAACTATATGTCTCCCCCCTGGGAAAACTCTATGAGGTCCTCCTTGGACCCGGACTCCCAGCAACTCCCGGTACCTTGCCCCTCCCTTGGGGTAGCTGCTTACCAGGCAGTTGAGGATCCTCAGTATATGAACCACCAAGACACTGGTTAAAATGGTGAACCAGATGAACTTGTTTATTGATGCAGGCAGAACACTTCAGAGGATGTCACACAGACGGCTCAAGTCACACACTCTCTCTTTGGGCTACCCCCGGTACTCCCGCCGGATGCTTCCACCTAGGAACTCACCCCGGTCCGCGCGTAGGGCCCCTTCACTGGGAACACTCCCAGGTGCTGACTTGGCTCCTCTTACTACACACTACAGGCCCTTAACTCCAGCCATGAGTGCTGGGGGGTCTTAACCCCTCTCTCTCCTGTTGGGGCTATCGCTGCCCGTTCTCTCTAGCCTGCCTGTCACTCCTAGAGTGACCTGTTACAGTACCTCCTGTACTAGAACACAAGCCTGTTATACGCTTCTTTACAAGAAGCAGTCCCAGGACGAAGACCTGCACAAAATGGGTGTCAGCCCTTTTTATACTTTTAGCACAGCGACATCTAGTGGTTACTGTTAACTTGCAGGGAAACTCCCTTTTCACACATAAACACCTAGGACCACCTTTAGGTGTCCAAATCTCATAAGGCCACCCTCATGGTGCCTGTCTAAAGGGGAACTAGTCCTGGAGGGGCCCAATTCTTTGGGGTCCCTACATTCTCCCCCGGCTGAAACTCTGTCACCTCCTGGCTGACATCTCATACACACTCAAATACTTTACACAGTACTTTTACATCACGCTTCAACAGCCTCTCCTGAGGTCTGTCAAGGATACAATGGGTTACCTGGAAACAATGTTAAACACAATAAACATTTCCCTTCAACCCCTTCAATCTTTGTGTAAGTCCCACACAAGAAAAATTTGAAAGGACACTTGTTGCCCTTAACCAAATTTAAAACTTATTGAACTGGAAAATCAAAGTCTCCACCTCTCCTTAAGGGAGTCCATGTCCCAAGGTAATCGGTACCCTGGGATACCTCCAACCAACAGGTTGGGCACTCTGGTCAGTCCACACTCCGACTGACGAACCCTCCTGGATCTCCTTGCGGCCTGGCATCCTCCTCTGGCCAACACAGGATCTCCCTGCTCTCTGATGCAGCCGTCATCTTTGCTGGCAAAAGCTACCAGTAACTGTGCACATGCTTTCTCTCGCGCTGACTCACTCTGCTCCAAAATGGCTACCGCAACGTCACTCCTTTGGTCACGCCCAGGCCTCTTGGCGCACTTTCTCGCTGATCCAGTCGGTCGCACCACGCAATTGGGTGGCACCGATACAAACGCTGGTTACACCCCTCTCTCACACGCTTCCTCTTGCGTGCCTTCCCTGTCCCTTTGGCGCCAACAGCCCTGCAACCTGATTGGCTAGGAGCCTTTCCTCACTCCTCTCGCGCCAAAATCCCTCTTGGATATGGATCAGGGTGGCCCAAACTTTAACACGGATGGAAGGAAGGGTGTAGCACTCACACAAGGCCTCAGTTCCCTTAGGGCCCTTTCTGCTTAATGATTCCTGCTCTCATCTCAGCAGTGCCTCCAAATGTAACCCTATTTTGGCTACGATTGTACTTTTAACACGCAATCACCTGCGTGTGGCGCTACAGGAGCCCTGAGCCCCCGCTTATTATGGGGGACAGGTGTAATATAAATGAATGGCGTGCCTCCACCCAGGGTAGGTATAGGTAGAACTATATGTATCCTCCCTGGGAAAACTCTATGAGGTCCTCCTTGGACCCGGACTCCCAGCAACTCCCGGTACCTTGCCCCTCCCTTGGGGTAGCTGCTTACCAGGCAGTTGAGGATCCTCAGTATATGAACCACCAAGACACTGGTTAAAATGGTGAACCAGATGGACTTGTTTATTGATGCAGGCAGAACACTTCAGAGGATGTCACACAGACGGCTCAAGTCACACACTCTCTCTTTGGGCTACCCCCGGTACTCCCGCCGGATGCTTCCACCTAGGAACTCACCCCGGTCCACGCGTAGGGCCCCTTCACTGGGAACACTCCCAGGTGCTGACTTGGCTCCTCTTACTACACACTACAGGCCCTGAACTCCAGCCATGAGTGCTGGGGGGTCTTAACCCCTCTCTCTCCTGTTGGGGCTATCACTGCCCGTTCTCTCTAGCCTGCCTGTCACTCCTAGAGTGACCTGTTACAGTACCTCCTGTACTAGAACACAAGCCTGTTATACGCTTCTTTACAAGAAGCAGTCCCAGGACGAAGACCTGCACAAAATGGGTGTCAGCCCTTTTTATACTTTTAGCACAGCGACATCTAGTGGTTACTGTTAACTTGCAGGGAAACTCCCTTTTCACACATAAACACCTAGGACCACCTTTAGGTGTCCAAATCTCATAAGGCCACCCTCATGGTGCCTGTCTAAAGGGGAACTAATCCTGAAGGGGCCCAATTCTTTGGGTTCCCTACATATATATATATATATATATATATATATATATCCCAGCACAGTAATGCTCAGTGTCACTGTGTATCTATATACTGTATATATATATATATATCTCCCAGCACAGTAATGCTCAGTGTCACTGTGTATCTATATACTGTATATATATATATATCTCCCAGCACAGTAATGCTCAGTGTCACTGTGTATCTATATACTGTATATATATATAGGATCTGAGAAAATATTCCGCACTCACAGGGCTTATGAAAATAAAAAACTTTTATTTACAAGTGACTAACGTTTCGGCTGACACAGCAGCCTTTCTCAAAGTGAATGTGTGGCAAACAAATCCCCCAATTAAACCTAACAATGGCGCCAAAACCAGTATGACATCATACACAGGGAGTGTATTTGCATAAATGATTCAATGAACAACAAACAGAGAAGAACAAATAGGAGAGTGAGTAACTGTGAAAGATAAAGTGAGTGTTAATAGGCTTAGAGAGGACACCCAGTGTAAGAGAAAGTGAAAACAAAAGAAATATAATTAAATGCGCTGCTACCAACATGTACTGAACTGCAACTCACACCTTACGTACAATGTGTATTGCCATACAAAGGCAGAATGCAAATAGTTAGGGGCGGGGACCTAGGTAGTGATACATGTCAAGAGGGATGTCTGATACGTACGGCCCTTCGTGAGGAAGGATCGATATCTGTGCGAGTAGCGCTTATAGGCACATAACAGTATAGAGGCGGTACCTGCATAAGCCGCGCTCGTAGTTGCATATCAGACAGAGCACGGACCCAAGGGAAAATGAAAATTGAAGGGAGCAGAGCTCCCACACTACCTGCCTCCAGGAAGCAGGATAGCAAAAAACTGTCGGAGGAGGGGTTAATGCAGGGAAAAGGGAGGGGAAGGCTGGGGAGAGACCCCAGCCCCTTTTTTCTTTTGCTATCCTGCCTCTTAAAGGGAAGAGTGCATTAACCCACAAGTACCTGTGCTGCCGTGATGGGACTCCGAGAAAAGGCTTTATCGGTGAGTAGACAAATCCTCTTATATATATCTCCCAGTACAGTAATGCTCAGTGTCACTGTGTATCTATATACTGTATATATATATATCTCCCAGCACAGTAATGCTCAGTGTCACTGTGTATCTATATACTGTATATATATATCTCCCAGCACAGTAATGCTCAGTGTCACTGTGTATCTATATACTGTATATATATATATCTCCCAGCACAGTAATGCTCAGTGTCACTGTGTATCTATATACTGTATATATATATATATCTCCCAGCACAGTAATGCTCAGTGTCACTGTGTATCTATATACTGTATATATATATATATCTCCCAGCACAGTAATGCTCAGTGTCACTGTGTATCTATATACTGTATATATATATCTCCCAGCACAGTAATGCTCAGTGTCACTGTGTATCTGTATACTGTATATATATATCTCCCAGTACAGTAATGCTCAGTGTCACTGTGTATCTATATACTGTATATATATATCTCCCAGCACAGTAATGCTCAGTGTCACTGTGTATCTGTATACTGTATATATATATCTCCCAGTACAGTAATGCTCAGTGTCACTGTGTATCTATATACTTTATGTATATATATATATATATACATATATATCTATCTCCCAGCACAGTAATGCTCAGTGTCACTGTGTATCTATATACTGTATATATATATCTCCCAGCACAGTAATGCTCAGTGTCACTGTGTATCTATATACTTTATGTATATATATATATATATATACATATATATCTATCTCCCAGCACAGTAATGCTCAGTGTCACTGTGTATCTATATACTGTATATATATATCTCCCAGCACAGTAATGCTCAGTGTCACTGTGTATCTATATACTGTATGTATATATATATATATCCCAGCACAGTAATGTGCATTTTTCAATATGCATTGAAAAATTCCCTTACTAATTTGACACTAAGGGGTCCATTCATGAAACATACATTTTTTTTAGAAAAAAATCGTATCTTTATTAATTTTTTTTAATTACTTTTCGGAATGACCATGATAATATCATTAAAATTCCACAAGTTTTTTATGGTTTTCGTTAATTCCCACAAAAAAGTCTTACTTTTCGCAAAGACTACAAACATTTTGGAATTAGTTCAAGCTTTGTTATCATGACTAACTTTTGGCCAGGTTGGATCTGAACAGTGCCCTGTGGGAGGCTTCCAGAATCAAACATTGAAGGTTTCAAAGCCAGAAAGGTTTTTTGCGCTGTTTATGATCATTCAGATCTGAAAATTTCTCGATTTTCGGATCGCAACCACAATATTTTCAGAAATTATCGTGGTAACTCCCAATTTTTTCCAATCGTTCTTTTTACCAGCAAAAATTTGTGCTTTCATGAATAGGCCCTTAAGTGTGCATAGGATTTACACATATTCCCAAAATGACAGTACTGCGCACTTACTCCCATATGTAATAAAAGACGCTAATGCTGGCCATACACACACCGATAATATCATACGAAACCCCGTTTTGTATGATATTCGGTGCTTGTATGGCAAGTCGGCAAGTCGACTGATATCGCAGTAGGCTACTGATATCGGTCGACTCGCCGATTGGGCCGGTTAAAAAATTTTAAAAAATCTATGGCGCCCGATCAAAATCTGCCTTCAGGGCTGAATTGGCAGACGGAGGTAGAAATCCTAATGTTTCTACCTCCTTACCTGCCGTTTCAGCCCTGAACGGTTAGAGGCTGATTGTACGATCTTGTAAGATCGGAAATCGCCACGTGTGTGGCCACCTTAAGTTTGCAGAGGAGCAATAACCCATAGCAACCAATGAGATATTCACTTTTAAATAGGTAACCACTAAATACTACCTGCTGATTGGTTGCTATGGGTTACTGCACCTTGGCAAACTAAGTGCTTTTTATTACATATCCCCCTTATTTTGTTATGGACTTTTCCCTGCAACTATATCTTTTTCGATATTCCAAAATATCTAAAAATACATGTGTATATATATATTTGGATATATAGCTATATATACCAAATAAATCCCCAGATACACTATTATTCCACACTCCCCTATGGCATGAAAGTAGCACTTTTATCTAAGCCCCTATAACGGGAAGGTTTGTTTACAAACACTGAGACCACACCCATTGCTGCCTGACAGCCCACAGAATAGATATCCGGTAAATAAGCAGTACAGTGAATACGAGTGCTTAGACCGCAAAATGCATCTTCCAAACCTGGTGGGTGGGTTCTGGAAACTTCCGTACGACAACTGCCCTTCCAGTCGCAGAACTTACACTTCCTGCACCCAAGTTACAGCACTGGGGGGGAGTAAAGAGCCCATGAATAAGCTGCGCAGGATAAGAGCCAAGGGGAGTGGCTTGGATATTAACCCTAACTGCCAGCCGATCTGGTCAAAGCGGAACTTGTACTGCCAGACAGTTTTTGAACATTTTGCACTCTTTCAATTTAGGGGCCTTTCCTAGAGGGTAATTTTAGTTTACCCAGGACAACAATATATCCTTTTTTTTGGGACAACCGAAGCTTCCAAAATATGCTAGAATTTTTGTTTTATTTTACTTCTGTAACAAGATATAGGCTTCTAGAGATGTAGCGAACCTCGCCAAAAAAGTACGAACGTTCGCGAACTTTGCGAACCCCCATAGACTTCAATGGGAAGGCGAACTTTAAAACCTAGAAAAGCCATTTCTGGCCAGAAAACTGATTTTAAAGTTGTTTAAAGGGTGCCACGACCTGGACAGTGGCATGCAGGAGGGGGATCAAGGGCAAAAATTTATCTGAAAATTACGTTGTTGACACAGCGTTGCGTTTTGCGCTGTAAAGGGCAGAAATCACACTACATTCCTAAACTTATGTAATAAACTGCTTTAAAAAGTCCGGCGTCTACATGCCAATCAAGTCGTGTAAAGGTTACGGCCGGTTCACACGCAAAGACAAAACGCCGCGTTTACTGCAACGAAAAAAAACGCAAAAAGCTTTAATGATACTGTCAAGTGAGCGAATAATAGTTTTTACTAGTTGCTTGTCACCTCCAGGACGTTCGTCCTGTCGGTGGGAATATTTCTGTAGTGGTGTGTTTAGCAGTCACCGTGCTTGTGCGCACGTGCATGGTCAGGCAGAGGTAATTCAATGTACAGTGACGTGAACCAAAAAACACTGATTCTGCAGTGTGGGCCCAGTTTTGTCCTACCTTTTTGATCACCTGTGGTGACCATAAAAGATACGATTTTGCCGCTGTTGCAGAACCCTGAAAAATCAGGAATGTGTACATTCCTGAAAAATTATTTGTTGCAGCCACTGAAGCACAGAGGACAGAAAAAATATGTTAGATAGATGGTATCATAACCATGCCCCAGGCAAACCCTTTAAAAGAACTAAGATAGGGTGCCAAGCACAGAAGACAGAAAAAACATCAAAGATAGATGGTATCATAACCAATCCCCAGGCAAACCCTTTAAAAAAATGAAGATAGCGTGCCAAGCACAGAAGACAGAAAAAACATCAAAGATAGATGGTATCATAACCAATCCCCAGGCAAACCCTTTAAAAAAATGAAGATAGCGTGCAAAGCACAGAAGACAGAAAAAACATCAAAGATAGATGGTATCATAACCAATCCCCAGGCAAACCCTTTAAAAAAATGAAGATAGCGTGCCAAGCACAGAAGACAGAAAAAACATCAAAGATAGATGGTATCATAACCAATCCCCAGGCAAACCCTTTAAAAAAATGAAGATAGCGTGCCAAGCACAGAAGACAGAAAAAACATCAAAGATAGATGGTATCATAACCAATCCCCAGGCAAACCCTTTAAAAAAATGAAGATAGCGTGCCAAGCACAGAAGACAGAAAAAACATCAAAGATAGATGGTATCATAACCATGCCCCAGGCAAACCCTTTACAAAAATAAAGATAGCATGCCAAGCACAGAAGACAGAAAAAACATCAAAGATAGATGGTATCATAACCAATCCCCAGGCAAACCCTTTAAAAAAATGAAGATAGCGTGCCAAGCACAGAAGACAGACAAAACATCAAAGATAGATGGTATCATAACCATGCCCCAGGCAAACCCTTTAAAAAAATGAAGATAGCGTGCCAAGCACAGAAGACAGAAAAAACATCAAAGATAGATGGTATCATAACCATGCCCCAGGCAAACCCTTTCAAAGAACTAAGATAGGGTGCCAAGCACAGAAGACAGAAAAATTCAGGATTTACCTGTCCAAAAAGTTTGGCTTAAAATTAAGCCAGTAGGATTTGCACCCTAGTTTGTACGGTGGTGGAGGACGCTAAAGGACAGCTGTGTGTGGTGTCAAGCAGCGTGCAAAGAAGGACAGCTGCATGGGCAGTCAGAAAAAGTCTTCCGGCGTGCAGTAACCCTCCGAGATCCATGCCTCATTCATTTTAATAAAGGTCAGGTAATCAATACTTTTGTGACCTAGGCGAGTTCTCTTCTCAGTTACAATCCCTCCTGCTGCACTGAAGGTCCTTTCTGAGAGGACACTTGAGGCGGGGCAAGACAAGAGATTTATGGCAAATTGTGACAGCTCTGGCCACAGATCAAGCCTGCGCACCCAGTAGTCCAGGGGTTCATCGCTCCTCAGAGTGTCAATATCTGCAGTTAATGCCAGGTAGTCTGCTACCTGCCGGTAGAGGTGTTCTCGGAGGGTGGATCCAGAAGGGTCCTGGCGCTGCCTTGGACTGAAAAAACTTTGCATGTCTGACGTTACAGAGTGGCCAAAGTGCATTGTCCTTGCAGGTGTGCTCGTGGGAGGATTACCGGCACCTCTGCCCCTGGAATGTGGAGTGACATCACCCTTAAAAGCATTGTACAACATGTTTTGCAGGCTGGTTTGGAAATGCAGTATCCTTTCGGACTTGTGGTACGTTGGTAACATTTCTGCCACTTTATGCTTGTAACGAGGGTCTAGTAGCGTTGCCACCCAGTACAGGTCCTTCTCCTTAAGCCTCTTGATACGGGGGTCCTTCAACAGGCATGACAGCATGAAAGACCCCATTCTCACAAGGTTGGATGCAGAGGTATCCATCTCCCCTTCCTCGTTATCAAGGACTACGTCCTCATCCACCACCATCTCCTCCCCCCAGCCACGTACAAGACCAGGGCTCCCCAAAAGGTGACCACAAGCCCCCCGGGAAGCCTGCTCCTGTTGGTCTTCCGCCTCCACAAAGCCACCTTCCTCCTCTGACTCCACTTCTGACACCTCTCCCTGCGTTGCAGCAGGTGCCTGGGAACGTTCTGGTGATTCCGCCCAGAAATCATGCTCTTGGTCACACTGGTCTACAGCGTCATCTGTCACTCGTCGCATGGCACGCTCAAGAAAAAAAGCAAAGGGTATTAGGTCGCTGATGGTGCCTTCAGTGCGACTAACCATATTTGTCACCTCGTCAAAAGGGCGCATCAGCCTGCAGGCGTCGTGCATAAGCACCCAGTAACGGGGGAAAAAAATCCCCAGCTCTGCAGATCCAGTCCTACCACCCAGTTCAAATAGGTATTCATTGATGGCTCTTTGTTGTTGAAGCAGACGTTCAAACATCATTAGCGTGGAATTCCAGTGAGTCTGGCTGTCGCAAATTAAACGCCTGACTGGCAACTTGTGCCGCCGCTGAATGTCAGCAAGGCATGCCATGGCTGTGTAGGAACGTCTGAAATGGCCAGACACCTTCCTGGACTGCCTGAGAATGTCCTGCAATCCTGGGTACTTCGAGACAAACCGTTGGACTATCAAATTTAAAACATGTGCCATGCAGGGCACATGTGTTAAATTGCCCAGTCTCAGTGCTGCCAACAGATTGCTTCCGTTGTCACACACCACTTTTCCGATTTTCAGTTGGTGTGGGGTCAGCCACCGATCGGCCTGTGAGTGCAGAGATGACAGGAGTGCAGATCCGGTATGGTTTCTGCTTTCCAGGCACGTCATGCCCAAGACAGCATGACAACGGCGTACCTGGCACGTAGAATAGCCTATGGGGAGCTGGGGGTGCACAGGTATGGAGGAGGACACAGCAGCATAGGAGGAAGAAGCCGAGGAAGAAGACAAGTTAGAAGACGACTTGGAAGACGACTTAGAAGACGAGTTAGAGAGCAAAGGAGGAGTAGAGGTGGTGGCAGACCCGCATGCAACCCGTGGCGGTGACACCAACTCCACTGTTGTTGAACCACACATTCCCTGCTTCCCAGCCATCACCAGGTTCACCCAGTGGGCAGTGTAGGTGACATACCTGCCCTGACCATGCTTGGAGGACCATGTGTCAGTAGTCATATGGACCTTTGCCCCAACACTAAATGACAGAGATGCGGTGACTTGGCTCTCCACATGCTGGTACAGGTGTGGTATTCCCTTCTGGGAAAAAAAATTGCGGCTGGGTACCTTCCACTGCGGTGTCCCAATTGCTACAAATTGGTGGAAAGCCTCAGAGTCCACCAGCTGGTATGGTAAAAGTTGGCAGGCTAAGAGTGCAGACAATCCAGCTGTCAGACGCCGGGCAAGGGGATGACTCGGAGGCATTGGTTTCTTACGCTCAAACATGGCCCTCACAGAAACTTGGCTGGGGGCAGATGAGCAGGAACTGGTGGTCAAGGTGGAAGGCGGAGTGGAGGGTGGTTGAGACGGGTCAAGGATAGCAGAGGTAGAGCAGTAAGATGCTGGAGCAGAAGGAGGGTGGCTTAGCGTTTGGCTGCTGCCTTTGAGGTGTTGCTCCCATAGTGCTTTGTGTTTGGCGTTCATGTGCCTTCGCATAGCAGTTGTACCTAAGTGGGTGTTGGGCTTCCCAAGACTCAGTTTCTGACTGCACTCATTGCAAATTACAGCGCTTTTGTCAGAGGCACACACATTAAAAAAATGCCACACTGCTGAGCCTTTTGATGCGGGCTTTCTAGCAGTAACAGTAGAAGTATATATACTGTTTTATATATATAGTTTTATGGAGATTTCTCACTTGTATATTGTGTGTTGTAAAACCCTCTAACTGTACAGAAAATCCCTAAAAACCACATATTTTTGTAAAGTACACATTCTGACAAACCTAACGTTGGTAAAGAGGCCTTTCTACACCAAAGTACCAATCTGCAAAGCTTTCCTAAAGTTAGTATTTTTTAATGACATTTCTGAAAATGACCTAATAATGTTGCAATTTGCTACATTTATCTTGCACAATTTCTTACATTCGTATTTTCATACAGATGTAAATATCCCCAAACATAAAGGCCAAAGGTTATGTACGGACTCCAAATGAAAGTAATGCAGGTGAATTTTCCCGCCTGCCAACTCAGTTTCACAAACAGAGCCCCCAGACTGCGTATTATGTGCCATAAAACCCCCTAACTGTACAGAGACCCCCAGAAAATATTTTTGGAAAGTGCACATACTGACAAATCCAACATCGGTAAGGACATCTTTACACACCAAAGTACCAAACAATAAAGTTTTCCTAAACTTAGTGGTTTTGCTGACATTTCTGAAAATCACCTAAAAATGTTGCCGCATTTATCTCACACAATTTTTTACATACTATGGCAAATCACCCCAAATAGGAACACCAGAGGCCTACTGAACAGTTTGATGCCCAATATGCATAGATATACCCAAGTCTGTGGTATGTACTGAACCCAAATGCAAGTAGCGCATATGGATTTCTCGCCTGCCAGCTCAGCTTTTGCACACAGTGCCCCCTGTCAGTGTATTATGTGCTGTAACCCCCCCTAACTATACACAGACCCCCACAAAACCATATATTTTTGGAAAGTACACATTTTGATAAATTCAAAACAGGTGAAGACGTCTTTCTACACCAAACTACCAAACGGCAAAGCTACTCTAAAAGAAATGCAAAGAACAATAATACAAGTGTAAAACTGCAATAAAATCACAAAAATGAAATACAACTCAATTATTTTACAGCATGGTTAGTGGTCAGAATACCTGCTCCAATGGTGACACTGTGAAATAAATAGTTTTTAGGGGAAAAACAAAAGACAAAATGATAAAATAAGGAACAAAAAAAAACTATCTGCGTGTTTTTGTGTATACTTGTGTGTGCACCTCTAAAAATGCGTGTATATGTGTAAGTAAGTGTGTAAATGTAAAAAAGCAAAACACAAGTCAGAAAATCAGAAAAAAGCTACATTGAGTAAAAAATGTGTTGTGTGTAAATGCATATACTGTATGTGTAAATGCATGTACTGTATGTGTGTGTAAATGCATGTATGTGTAACCCTTACACGCAGCGCAGCACCTCCACTTAGTTTACAGCACAGTGCCGCCCCCTAGTGGACACTGAGGAACACACCTCAGGGGGATTTCCACTAGGAATAATCACACACAGTTTTGCAGCAAATATCAACTGTTAATGTTTACTGTCTGTGCTGCTGTGTCTCATTCTGGCTCACTAACCCCCGCACTTAGGGAACCTGGCACAGATGGGCTAAACGTTTGCTTGTAGCTCAGCCTCCATGTGTTCCTTTCTAGTGCAGAATGTGAAATGAGAGCTCACCAACGTAAAATTCCACCCCCTCGCTATTCATTCCTGTGAAATTGTTTAGATTCATATTTATCAATGGGTGAAAGTTAAAGGGTTCATCTGATCAATACAAAACTAAACATCCCATAGAAATGAATAGAGAGCAGTAAGATGTAACTGTGGTGAGCTCTCAGTTCACACTTAGATAAATATGCCCCTTAGGTTCCAAATACTACTCTTTGTGAAAAAAACCAAACATTGCAATACACTGGGTGGGGTTTCACTGTCTACTCTGGAAGCAATTAGTAAACAACATTGTCCCTTGTATAATCTCATCTACAAGAAAAGAGGTTCCACCACTAAGTTTTAGGGATGCACCGAATCCAGGATTCACCCCAAAAAGCAAGTGCCTGGCAGAACCAAATCTGAATCCTAACAATCATGTGACTTCTCATCACAGGGACATGGCCGTTGGAACTTTTTTTGCAGCCCGTGGTTCTATTTAGCCCTTCCTGATACCCAAATTAGGGTTTGGATTTGGTTCAGGATTCGGCCGAATCTTTCATGAAGAATCTAAAAATTTTAAAATAGTGGATTCAATGCATCCCTACTAAACTTGATAAAGATTGGGGCCCTGGTGCGATTTGGGCTTAATGTCTGACCCACTTTAGCCCCTATGTCTTACAGCCCCTACTTTCACCATAAGGATAAGCCTTTCTGACTTGAGAACAGATGTAGAGTATTTGCTCTTCCAGACAAGCCACTGGGACACTGCAAAGCCATTCAGTTCTTTTCATACTGTATGTAGTGACCTATTATTATTGTATTTATTTACTACATTTGTTTAATTCTATGCTGCTTCTTTTGTCCACTGTAAAAACAATGCCACGCAGATACATGTATTTATATTTCATATCTGCCAATAAAAACTGCAGTGAAAAAATTAATTTGTAGTTTGCCTATTTGGGTTTTTCGTTCTACACAGTTCTGCAGGGCACAGCGTTTAGAGCCCAGGGAATGTTGGAAGCCACAGGTCATTGTTGGGAATAGAGAGGAGAAGGGTCCAAGAGGAGCCTGGTTGTCGCCTAAGATGAAGGGGGTGGTGCAAGAGATAATAAAGGGATCCGAGAACCAGAAACCATCCTGGTAGGTAGAGAGAATGGTTCCCAGACTAAGCTTGGGCCAGAGGAGAAACTTGCTGCTCCAACACTTCCTAGTGACATGGAACCAGCCAAGCTACAAGAGACCCAGGAAATGACTGACTATACAAAGTCCAACACCATGGAGCAGTGTGAGATTCCCAGTGAGACCCCCCCCTGAAAGTGAGCCGTACCACAAGCCACCATTGGGATATTGGCAGGAGTACTAGCCGACTGCCTTGGGAAATCTGTACTACCCTTGGGCAACAAATCTCCAGAAAATGCATGTAAAGGTGGCCATACACTATAAGATCCACTTGTTTGTTGTTTGGTGGGAAACAAGCAGATCTTTCGGAGTAATTACAACAACGTGAATAGGAGCTGTTGGACCAAGGACTGCATTAATAAACCATTGGGGTCCCCCAATCCAACTAACAAAATCAAACCTGCCTGATTGACACCAGGCCGATTGTAGGTCAGATATATGTTGGGTAAGCCTGTCGGGGGTGCCCATACACAGGCAGATAAACTGCCAAATCGCTCTAAAGGACCCAAATCAGCAGCTTTATGTACATTACTTTACTGTGTTTCACTAGTACTAGGTATTTTTTGTCATATGAGGACACCTGCTGGTTACAATACATACTCTTTGATGCATGCTTTTTTTTTTATGCTTGGTTTCAAATTTCCAGGTGAATATAATGATACTAATTTGTTTGTGTGGTTGTACTTCACTAAGATTTTAAAGGACAAATTCACCTGTATATTGAAAAAAAGACATTTTGTATTATTAAAAAAAACACAATTCCAAGCAAATTTTGCAAATTAAATTATTTGGAACTTTTCATTGGTTTTAAAGTTGTGTGTAAATGTAATTCCTATTGGAAGCAGTGTCTGCCTGTGCCTTTGTATTATTAGCACTCCTTCTTCTGACTGTTGAATCAATATAAAACAAGACCTCTTCCACCAAAACTCTAGCTCTCAAAATTACTTGCCTTTTCTGTGATTAACAGAAGCTGTAGATGCTCTTTCTCAGCAGAGCAATAACCCTGTTTTCCTTCTGAAGGTATATCTTTGTCTGTACAGTTACAGGAACTGACCAGCAGGTGGTGATGTTACATTATTTATGATATTGGCAGTTAATAAAAAACAAATAGTTCTGGAACTAAAAAAAAGATGTCATGTAAATTACAAAAAGTGCTTAGAAAAGCACCCTTTTACATTACATTTTTAAGGTTTACTTATCCTTTGAAATGTCACCATTTGTCTAGAGATCTTCTTTCTTCCTAGTGTGTGGGGCTAAAATTAACCAATAGCCAGTCTGAGTATTAGAACATTCACAGAGCTAGACCAGCCTGTAGCCAATCAGAGGACAGGATTTTCACAGGACAAGAAGAAGCTATAGCTAATAGAAACACTAGAACAGAACCACAGAAGGACTTCCTGCCCTGCTATTATAGGGACCCATAAGGTTAAGCTCCCTATGGCTTCATATCCCTACCTTTCATACCTTTACTGTTATTGGGTAATAGCCTCTGTACTTAAGATACAGTTCTAACACTATGCCCCATAGGTTTATACAGGTTGACCACTCCCCCTGCAGGCTGATAAAGTGCCTAGCAGGAGGGAGTGGCTTCCTCTTTGGCTGCCACTGCTTTCAGGCATCAGCCCACTGAGCCTGGAGCACTAAGGCCCAAGTAGCATTTCATCTGATAAGTCGGGGACAGGGCCCCGTGAATGAGGAAAAGACAGCAGAGCAGTATTTGTCATAGCACCCTCTAGGATGAGACCAGTCAGACATATATATAGCAAGGGCAGTCTTTAGCCCCATCTAGGATAGTAGGAAAGGAGTAGTCTTCCTACTAGGCCTTTATTGCCTTATTGTAGGGACACAGAAGTGCTAGGGGATCAGGTTAGCAAATATGCCTTGCCCTACCTCTTGATGAGAAGGAACTACGCCGGTGAGCTTTCCTATACCTATCCTTCTGTTGGTGCTTTACCTGCCCAAGCTCTTGATGAGAAGGGACTACTAGGGTAACATCATATTTTACCTATTGATCATCTGTAATATCAATTGCACTTCTGTATGCTGTACAGTATGCTGTGAGTATTTACTGAGCAATATCTGTCTTGGACAATAAAGCTTTATCCAGTTAATCTGCAAGAGCTCCTGGCATCCTATTCCTTTAAATCTACCGCACAACACCAGTGTGAGCTGTAGTTCAACTACACCATTGAGCCCTATACTCATCTCCCCTATAGCGGAGGCCCATCCTGGGAAAGGGGGTTGCATGTAACATATGCTCTAAGTCCAACTAGCCTGGTATATACCCCTATTACAGCCAAACAACTGTTACATTTGGCGCCAAACATACTAAGTTGGGTTTGTGGAAACACACTGTGTGCACTGTGCCTTTAAAAATCCCTGACAGGCACTGCCGGACCCGAGAGGCAAAAGGCTAGCCTGCATCGCAAAATTCTAACTATAATTGGCCGTGGGTTTGGTTTTCTGGAGCTCTTATAATCGTTCCTATTGGAGCCCTGCTCTGTCACTCAAAGTCTATACTGTTTTGCGCACTTTCCTAAGTGACGCGAGAAGTAATTGGCGAGCAGGCTGGGTCTCGCGTGAAGGAAAGATTCAGATGCGAGATCTCCAAGGGCGGCTCCCGGACACACGTCATCGCCGCCATTTTGTGAAGAGACTTCGTAGTGAGCGGACATGTCTAAGTTAGAGACCTCTTGCGGCTGCATCAGGGACAAGTGCTACCTCTTTGCAAAGCTTCTGAGTGCTGGCGCGGCTGTGCAGCTCATCTATCAGTACCCCCAGGCATCTGTACTCCGCGGCTGCAGGTAAGATTTCTCCAGCGAGGGGGACTGTTATACAAATTCCCGCACTGTGCCAAGCCACATAGTGGGGTGGCTCTACCAGTGCGGGCGGCCATAAATTACTTGTGCTTGTTTCTTACGGTGCTGCACCTTGCCCTACGCGGATGCGGGGGACCCGACGGGCGCACCTCATTTAAATTTACTGCGCATTACTCCACTTAGGCCTTGCGGCTGCAGGCACAAAGTTTAAAGAGACTGCCAGTCACCACCGCGCCCAGCCAAGCCACATAGTGGGGCGGCTCTCCAGGAGCGGGTGGTTTCCCAATTCCCAAGCTGTTACCTGGGCCTGCGGCCAGGATAAATTGGGTTGAACAGTATTATTCAAAGCTGCTAATATCTCTTCCATTAATCCTAAAATGGCTGAAAAAAGCTGGGATGGTTGGGAAGACCCAGAGGAGGGACCCTCCAAAGGTTTTACACTCAAAGAACCCCCAATAATTGATACAGGTGCCCACTACATCTGGGCTGGCACATTCGGCGAGAGACTAAATGGTGAGGGGGAGAGAGTGACAATTCCTTTCTGTGGGAGGTGCGGTAGTACTCTTATTGAGGAGGCTGAGTTTCCAGAGCCACTGCAGCCTATGTTACTATCATTGTTGGGTGGGCCCCTACCAAGAAATAAGGCCACCCAGAGGTAGTCCAGTACCTGGCCCTATGATATTAGGGGTCAGCAAGTTGTCAGTAAAGCGGAGCCGGAGCCGTTTACCCCCACATCATCTCCAGGAGCACACAGCACTCCTTCCACAAAGGCCCTAACTGAGGGACCTACTTCCCCACCCATGGGAGGTGTAAAAGATAGCCCTCGTGGAACCAGCTCGGGGGAGGAGCCTCCAGTCACCAAGGTGGAGCGTAAGTCTGTTGCTAGGGGGAGGGGCCGAGTACGGGCTTTAGCAAACAAGCCTTCCTCTCCACCCACAGAGAGTCCTGCAGAGGATCCTAAAGAGTGGGCCAGTGGACGGGACCACCACAATTTGGGTGGATAAGACACCATCTACACCCATATCCACACCACCAGTACCTGACCAACCTCCAGCGGAGCCGGTCTTATCGTTGCCCACCGTGCCACTTAGAGGGGCCGTGACAGGCCTAAATCAAGCCTTTTGGGTCTTGCCCGGACGGGGAGACCCAGCAAAAATGCGATCGGTGTCCAGGGTGCAGAGGATGATAAACACCCGCGTGATGACCTCTGAGGTTTCTGCATGCCATATGCCCCAGAGTGGGTATTCGACGAGGTCGAGAAGAGGGTACAAGAATGGTTGTATGGAGAGATCATCAGGCGAGCGGACATTGGCACTGAGGGAGTTTTCCACAGTGATGCCGAGAGACGTGGCCGTGATGTGGAATTTGTAGGGAATCTGATGCACAAGTGGTGGTATGGGAGGACCACCTTCAAGCACTTTGTCAAGAGTTGTGGTAAGTTCCACGAAGATAAATTTTTCAGCATGAACGCCCAACTCCCCGGAGGGGGGAGCATCGACAAGCCTCATCCTTCCTACTATCTTTCCTACGAGGAGACCCTCAAAAGATGTGGAGTTTCCAGATGACTTCCCCACAGTGGAACCGGCTGGGCCCTGTGAAAAAGTTAATAGGGACTGAGTGTCTGACCAGTACCCTCAATCTGTATATTTTGGGATCCACTCCCTATATTTGTGCTTAACTCTGGACTCACGGTATTGAGCATACAGAGATTTTCTTCAGTTCACCCCTCAGTGGTGGGTTTGATCACCTCCAAATGGAGGCACTGCTGAGACATTAACTTTTTTTGTACATAGTTGGCTCTAAAAAAGACTGCTGAGCCCCCACCTCACTACAACTTCTACTTCAACCTACCTCACAAGGGAGGAACCATTGCCTTATCTACACCCTACGGAGTGCGTGAAGGATAGTCACGAACACTGGGTTAGGGTGGGAAGGAATAGACTAATAAAGTTGGCTTGGGTGGGGCCATGAATGTCTAAAAGTTGACTAATGTTTGCACTAATCTTCTTTCCTTAAGCTATGTGCCTGGGGACACCTGAATGAAGGCAGGATTGTTCTCAAGTATCTCTTAAGTGTGTGCCTGAGCACCCCTATCAGTGGTCGGGAAGGTGATTCAAGGTTTCTCTAAGTATTGTACCTGTTATACCCCTGTTACAAGGTCCGGGTGGTATTTTACGGATCTCTTCAAGTAAAGTGCCTGAGTGATTCAATGTGACACTCATGTATGTATATGGTTTACAGAAACAAGTAACTAGTAACGAAACAGTTAAACTTTTCTGTGTCAGTCCACTGAGCCTGGAGCACTAAGGCCCCAGAAGCATTTGTACCCTAGAGGATACTCTACCTCTAGTGAAAGTCGGGGACAGGGCCCCTTGAATGAGGAAATGACAGCATATTTGTAATAGCACCCTCTAGGATGAGATCAGTCAGACTTATTTAGCAAGGGCAGTCCTTAGCCCCATCCAGAATACTAGGAAAGGAGTAGTCTTCCTACTAGGCCCTCATTGCCTTATTGTAGGGACACAGAAGTGCTAGGGAATCAGGTTAGCAAATATGCCTTGCCCTACCTCTTGATGAGAAGGGACTACGCCGGTGAGCTGCCTATACCTATCACTCTGTTGGTGTTGTACCTGCCCAACCTCTTTATGAGAAGGGGCAACTAGGGAAGTATCATATTCCACCTATTGCTCATCTGTATTATCTATTGTACTTGCATGCTGGTCTACCTCAACTCTGAGTGAGTATATTACGTAACCCTAAAGATACACCTTGTCTTGGACAATAAAGCTTTATCCAGTTAATCTGCAAGAGCTCCTGGCGTCCTATTCCTTTAAATCTACCGCACAACACCAGTGTGAGTTGTAGTAACTACACCATTGAGCCCTATACTCATCTCCTCTATAGTGGAGGCCCATCCTGGGAGAAGGGGTTGCATGTAACATATGCTCTAAGTCCAACTAGCCTGGTATATACCCCTAATTACAGCCAAACAAGTGTTACATATATCTTTATTTATAAAGTGCTACTTATGTACGCAGCGCTGTACAGTAGAATTCATTAATACAAACAGGGGGTTATTAAGATAATAATAGATAAATACACAGTATAACAATAAATACAAATAAATACAAGGTACAGTTGCAATAAATTAAGAGTCAAAAACACAAGAGGATGGAGGTCCCTGCCCCGTAGAGCTTACAATCTATATGGGAGGGTAAGAGTCAAAGGCACAAGAGGATGGGGGTCCCTGCCCCGTAGAGCTTACAATCTATATGGGAGGGTAAGAGGCAAAGACACAAGAGGATGGGGGTCCCTGCCCCGTAGAGCTTACAATCTATATGGGAGGGTAAGAGTCAAAGACACAAGAGGATGGGGGTCCCTGCCCCGTAGAGCTTACAATCTATATGGGAGGGTAAGAGGCAAAGACACAAGAGGATGGGGGTCCCTGCCCCGTAGAGCTTACAATCTATATGGGAGGGTAAGAGTCAAAGACACAAGAGGATGGAGGTCCCTGCCCCGTAGAGCTTACAATCTATATGGGAGGGTAAGAGTCAAAGGCACAAGAGGATGGAGGTCCCTGCCCCGTAGAGCTTACAATCTATATGATGTTGATGTAATATTTATATGAGCTGACAAATATAAATTAATATACTCACAATTTGTTTGAAACATGGCTTATCCCATCAAGCCTAACATGCTGTGTGAGTCTAAACGCCCCCATCCCTTCTCATGCAATAACGGGGTGATAGTAAGAAAAAAAGTTTTAGGGTCTTGGTACCAAAACACAGCATCAATTATAGCATCATAATGAGGTGCTGCCAAAGGTAATTCCAATTATGCTAGAATTCTGGAAAGAAATGCAGAATTGTGTGTACAAAGCATAGGGATTAGTAATGAATGTGTGTGACAGTTTGACTGATGTGGCATTTACTGTGCATTTATCCCCAAATCCACTGGGGGACAAACAGCACCTATTCTCCCAAGGAAGTTGAATGGTGAATTCAGACAGATGTAGAGCAGTTCAGTATCATTCCCTGTTTAATAGCACTTTCTCAACTATTAGCAATGTTTTCCCAAAAGCCAGGAAAGTGCTAATGAACTGATACATTTCTCATAGATATTAATTGTCATGATTACGCCACTTCAGACGCACGTGACTGTAGGAGGGGCTGTCTAGAGGGTCTCTTGCTCAGTCTCACACACCTGGCACCCAGGTCAGACTAACGTCACAGCCCCCCAAACACCAACCAACCCCCACTAAACTCATACAAACCTTGCTGCCACCACTCTCATACTTCTCTGGTGATGAGTGATGCCAAGCACTCTAGTAGTAAAAGGGTTAATGTAAGGAACTGACACTACCAGCAGTCACAGGGTTAATCAGCATACAGCATGCAGAGGGCTAAGGCACCCAGTTACTCACTCAGAGGTTGGGGTTCACTTTTAGAGCATCAAAGACAAAACTTAAGTTTATTATAAGTTATTATGTTGGGATGAAAACCCCACAGACTGTTCTTCCACTTTGGCTGATTCTTATTCTTAGCGCCCCCATTTTCTAAACTCTACTCCTCTTACAGTTTTAGGGGTACAACACCCAAACTCCCCACACTTCTTCGCCCTATAGCGGAGCAGGTTGCTTGTGCTTTTCTAAGCGATCCCGCCCCCCGTCTTTTTGTGGCGCCGCTCCGAACCCCCCAATTTTCCCCCTGACTTTGACAGGGAAGATTTTCAAACTGCTGCCAATCTTACAGCTTTGAAGCTACTCCCCCCAAACTTGAATAACATAATCACGGGGTCACCCCGAATGAAACAGCGACATTTGTTGGATGACCCCAAAGTGGGAGGGGCCAACAACAGCCAATCAAATTTTACCCATTGACTTTAATGGGGAAATTGAAACTGCTGCCAAACTTACAGCTTTGAGGCTTCACTCCCCAAACTTGAATAACATAGTCATGGGCTCAGCCTGAATGAAAATATGAGGATTGCTGGATGCCCAAAAGTGGGCGGAGCTGTGAACAGCCAATCAGATTTTACCTATAGACTTGGCGGAAATCCAACCTGCTGCCATTCTCACAGTAATAACACCGGGGTCCCCAAACTTAGGCACCAGGTAACTGCAATTCAAGGTTAGAAAATGTGGGCTGAGCCAACAACAGCCAATCAGATTTTACCTATTGACTCTAAATGGGGAAATCCAACCTGCTGCCATTCTCACAGTATTAACACCGGGGTCCCCAAACTTTTCACAGTTGGTCACTAGGGGACTGCAATTTTAGTTTTGAAAAAGTTGTCGGAGCCACCAACAGCCAATCAGATTTCACCTATTGAATTTTATTGGTTTGATGCCAGAGTTCCCAAACTTTGCATAGTCAGTCACTGGGTGCCTATTTTCCAAGTTTAGAAAAGTGGGCAGGACCAACAGCAGCCAATCAGATTTCACCTATAGACTTCATATGTTTAAATTTAAACTGCTGCCATTCTTTCAATATTAATACTAAGGTCCCCAAACTTTGCAGAGTTAGTCACTGGGTAACTGCAGTTCCAGGTTAGAAAAAGTTGGTGGAGCCACCAACCGCCAATCAGATGTCACTTGTTGACTTTCAGTGGGGAAATTTAAGTTGCTGCCATTCAGACACTATTAAAACCAGGGTCCCCAAACTTTGCACAGGGGTTTTTACTGTATAACTGTGGGTCCAAGGTTAGAAAAACAGTTTTTTCTAGATTTCATTCATTTTTCAACCCAACATGGAGTTTGTTCTCAAACTTCCCTTTCTAGTTATCTATATTATCTATCATTCTACTGTACAGCTCTGCATACATAAGTAGCACTTAAAGATACACATACATATATATACAATTCATAGCACTTTTTTCATTAGTTTGGATCTGCTGGTTATCTGTAAAATGTCACGTCTCAGTGAAAAATGATGAGAAAATGAAGGAAGGTCCCCAAGAAAGTAGTCTGTGGCTCTGTATGTAAATTCCAAGTCGTCCATGATCTATAAGGCAAGCACGGTGATCATAAAATGCCATTAATATTGAAATTGACCCTGTAACATACAGATACACGGTTTCTACGTGTGAGTCACTTTCCCGTTCATAACAAGGGGGGTCGTTGTGTCCTCAGTTTCTGGCCCCTCACATTTGATGCTGAGTGAGTTGAATCCCACCCCTTTCCCATTCACTGCAAAGAAAAACACAAGAGGAAATTCTTAGAAATGTTTATAACTGTGTTTAGTCCCATCACTTTACATTACAGATCAATAAAAGGGGCAGATTAGTTCTATCATCAGCATCTCAGGGTTTCTGTTTCTGCCTATAAAATAAGGGGCACTCAGTCTGGTGTATGTTATGGTATCACAGCTAACTGCAGGGCCAAAGGTGTAGTGATGAGCGAATCTGTCCTGCTTCGCTTCACTGAAAAATTAGCGAGTATTTTAAAAGATTCGCGAAACTGCGAAAATGTTGCACGTCAAAAAAGAAAATTGTTGGCCGTGACTATTCTTTTTGGACTCGCGGTGAATTTTTCCAGAATGTGAGAAACATTTTTACAGAAGGAAGAGACTGGGGAGCTGTAGATTACAGATATATGAAGCTCATTAATACAGACAATATCCAGAGGCCTAAAATGCACAGGTTGCTCTTTGTATTCTTATTGGATTAGATTTACTACAAATATATAATATTTATGTCCAGGGATGAAATGTTACATTTTTTAAAGAGGGAATCCCTGTGGTTTATGTCTGTAATACGGACCAGATTCATGCAGTGGCAGAAGGTATATTCACTTGTAAGTTTATCAGAAGGTTGTGGCTGGCAATAAGCTGGAATTACAAATTGTACACATAAACAAACAAATTATGACAAATATTTGTGTCTGTTTTGTGAAAGAATCCGCCAATGGCAAAATGCAGAAATTCGCTGGGAATCCATGCCTGGCCAAAAATTTTGCTCATCACTAATCGTGGATACCAAGTTGCAAGGGGTCGCTTTGGGTACTTACCAAGTCTTTTCAATAGAAGGCAAATACAGGCAAAAGAAACGATGGTAAGGCTGGCACAGATTATAATAATAATTCTGTGTTTATCCCGGGATGTTTCTGGAAGACTTTTATCTATAGAAAAAACAAACAAACCACAAGAACATAATAAGGTTACCTGGCGAGCCTGATTCATAGGCACAATTTATAAAGCGCTATTATCCAGCAGCGCATTTTACACATCTACATCCCCTTCCTCTCCATGTAATCAGCTGACTTTCCTTAAAGGTAATGGTGCACTGATGTGCCGGATACTGTCTGGTGAAAGCATTTAGAAAGTTTCTCATTTCTGAAAGTTGCCCCCAGTAGCCCCCATCTTCCTTTCTGCTGATTCCCTGCCCATACTCTGTGCTGCTGGCACTTACCTGAGCTTAGGGGCCCACTCACTATATACTGTATATATACACTATAAATGTCACAGTATAACCTGAGCTTAGGGGCCCACTCACTATATACTGTATATATACACTATAAATGTCACACTATACTGTATATATACAATATAAATGTCACACTATACTGTATATATACAATATAAATGTCTCACTATACTGTATATATAGAATATAAATGGCACACTATACTGTATATATAGAATATAAATATCACACTATACTGTATATATAGAATATATATGTCACATTATACTGTATATATACAATATAAATGTCACACTGTACTGTATATATAGAATATATATGTCACACTATACTGTATATATACAATATAAATGTCACACTGTACTGTATATATAGAATATATATGTCACACTATACTGTATATATACAATATAAATGTCACACTGTACTGTATATATAGAATATATATGTCACACTATACTGTATATATACAATATAAATGTCACACTATACTGTATATATAGAATATATATGTCACACTATACTGTATATATACAATATAAATGTCACACTGTACTGTATATATAGAATATATATGTCACACTATACTGTATATATACAATATAAATGTCACACTGTACTGTATATATAGAATATATATGTCACACTATACTGTATATATACAATATAAATGTCACACTGTACTGTATATATAGAATATATATGTCACACTACACTGTATATATAGAATATAAATGTCACACTATACTGTATATATACAATATAAATGTCACACTATACTGTATATATACAATATAAATGTCCCACTATACTGTATATATAGAATATAAATGGCACACTATACTGTATATATACAATATAAATGTCCCACTATACTGTATATATAGAATATAAATGGCACACTATACTGTATATATACAATATAAATGTCACACTATACTGTATAAATAGAATATAAATGAACCACTATACTGTATATATACAATATAAATGAACCACTATACTGTATATATACAATATAAATGAACCACTATACTGTATATATACAATATAAATGTCACACTGTACTGTATATATAGAATATATATGTCACACTTTACTGTATATATACAATATAAATGTCACACTGTACTGTATATATAGAATATATATGTCACACTATACTGTATATATACAATATAAATGTCACACTATACTGTATATATAGAATATATATGTCACACTATACTGTATATATACAATATAAATGTCACACTGTACTGTATATATAGAATATATATGTCACACTATACTGTATATATACAATATAAATGTCACACTGTACTGTATATATAGAATATATATGTCACACTATACTGTATATATACAATATAAATGTCACACTGTACTGTATATATAGAATATATATGTCACACTACACTGTATATATAGAATATAAATGTCACACTATACTGTATATATACAATATAAATGTCACACTATACTGTATATATACAATATAAATGTCCCACTATACTGTATATATAGAATATAAATGGCACACTATACTGTATATATACAATATAAATGTCCCACTATACTGTATATATAGAATATAAATGGCACACTATACTGTATATATACAATATAAATGTCACACTATACTGTATAAATAGAATATAAATGAACCACTATACTGTATATATACAATATAAATGAACCACTATACTGTATATATACAATATAAATGAACCACTATACTGTATATATACAATATAAATGTCACACTGTACTGTATATATAGAATATATATGTCACACTATACTGTATATATACAATATAAATGTCACACTGTACTGTATATATAGAATATATATGTCACACTATACTGTATATATACAATATAAATGTCACACTATACTGTATATATAGAATATATATGTCACACTATACTGTATATATACAATATAAATGTCACACTGTACTGTATATATAGAATATATATGTCACACTATACTGTATATATACAATATAAATGTCACACTGTACTGTATATATAGAATATATATGTCACACTATACTGTATATATACAATATAAATGTCACACTGTACTGTATATATAGAATATATATGTCACACTACACTGTATATATAGAATATAAATGTCACACTATACTGTATATATACAATATAAATGTCACACTATACTGTATATATACAATATAAATGTCCCACTATACTGTATATATAGAATATAAATGGCACACTATACTGTATATATACAATATAAATGTCCCACTATACTGTATATATAGAATATAAATGGCACACTATACTGTATATATACAATATAAATGTCACACTATACTGTATAAATAGAATATAAATGAACCACTATACTGTATATATACAATATAAATGAACCACTATACTGTATATATACAATATAAATGTCATACTATTCTGTATATATATAATATAAATGTCGCACTATACTGTATATATACAATATAACTGTTACACTATTCTGTATATATACAATATAACTGTCACACTATTCTGTATATATACAATATAAATGTCACACTATACTGTATATATACAATATAAATGTCACACTATACTGTATATATAGAATATAAATGTCACACTATACTGTATATATACAATATAAATGTCACACTATACTGTATATATACAATATAACTGTCACACTATACTGTATATATACAATATAACTGTCACACTATTCTGTATATATACAATATAAATGTCACACTATCCTGTATATATACAATATAAATGTCACACTATACTGTATATATACAATATAAATGTCACACTATACTGTATATATACAATATAAATGTCACACTATACTGTATATATACAATATAAATGTCACACTATACTGTATATATACAATATAAATGAACCACTATACTGTATATATACAATATAAATGAACCACTGTACTGTATATATACAATATAAATGTCACACTATACTGTATATATATATACACAATATAAATGTCACACTATACTGTATATATAGAATATAAATGTCACACTATACTGTATATATACAATATAAATTTCTCACTATACTGTATATATACAATATAAATGAACCACTATACTGTATATATACAATATAAATGAACCACTATACTGTATATATACAATATAAATGGCACACTATACTGTATATATACAATATAAATGAACCACTATACTGTATATATACAATATAAATGGCACACTATACTGTATATATACAATATAAATGTCACAATATACTGTATATATAGAATATAAATGTCACACTATACTGTATATATAGAATATAAATGGCACACTATACTGTATATATAGAATATAAATGGCACACTATACTGTATATATAGAATATAAATGGCACACTATACTGTATATATAGAATATAAATGGCACACTATACTGTATATATAGAATATAAATGGCACACTATACTGTATATATAGAATATAAATGGCACACTATACTGTATATATAGAATATAAATGGCACACTATACTGTATATATAGAATATAAATGTCACACTATACTGTATATATAGAATATAAATGGCACACTATACTGTATATATACAATATAAATGTCACACTATACTGTATATATAGAATATAACTGTCACACTATACTGTATATATACAATATAAATGTCACACTATACTGTATATATACAATATAAATGTCACAATATAAGGCTGATTTTAATTTATTCAGACTTACATTACATGGCAGCTCAGAACCCTGTATTTTGTTCCCTTTGTTAGCCTTGTTAAAACAGTCACTGGTTGTTATAATTTACTTCAAAGATTTAATTATTTCACATATTTAAGTTTAACACATAGTAAAGTGTACTGCTCTGTGAATTCCATGGCACGTGCCATTTAGTAAAGGAACACTGACTAAAACAGTGGTGTAATTTCCTGCCTCCCAGTCTCCATGGAAACGTTGCTTTTGCCTGTACCATTTGGGCAAAGAAGTGCTCAGCAGAGTGAGTATAGTTACAGGAGTGTAATGTAATGATACATGTTTTTTATTTTACATGATAAAATGCAGAAATGGATGGCACAATATGTTGTCACAGAAAGGGATCAGGGCCGCCTTGGGCACAAGTTATGGTAAGGCCCTGCCGTAAAGGACCAACTGACTTAAGCCAAGGCCAACAGCCATAAAAAGGTTATAAAAAAAAGACAGGCAGGCAATACAAAAATTGTGCGACAAATGTGTTTTGTGGATTTTTCGCTGTTTAATGAATTTTCTTGTCATCTTGCGAATTTTATGGCAAAATCGTAAAGACGCCGAAAAAATCGCAAAAAATACGAAAAAGTCGCAAAATGTTCGTTTCCAATCGGAATTTTTCCAATTCGGATTCGAAATCGTGTCTTAGTAAATCAGCCCCTTAGTGTCAACATGACTTAGTTTTCATCAAGTACAGTTAATTTCTTACTAAAAAACAACAAATAAGCAAAATCAATTAGAATTTTTTTTAAAAACCCTAGCATTGCTGTATTTCAAAGCTTTCTGGATTTCTGTATAATAGATTGAATACTGTTAATTAAAGAATTTGACTCATCGGGCAGAATATACTGTAGGTAAAGATACAGTTGCCACCCATGTGGTTTTGTATTGGACATCACAGTTTTTCAAGGGGCTGTCCAGTTCAAAACTTTAACTCCAGGTTAAAACACTGAGAAAACTAGACAGAAATCCAACCAATTGCATGAAATGATGCAATAACCCCACTTTGGTGTCATAATTAGTGATGAGCGAACTTTTTCGCCAGGCATGGATTTGCAGCGAATTTCTGCATTTTGCGATTGGCGAATTGTTTCACAAAACTTCTGCAAAAATTCACCTTGGAAAAATTTGTTGCGCGTCAAAATAATGCTGTGTCAAATTGGCAAAAAAAAAAGCCTGTGGTCAAAAAAAAAGAGTGGGAGACAAAATAAAGATGCAGGCAACCAAAAAAGACACGGGTGACCAAAAAAGACGTGGGCAACAAAAAAATCATGCAACAACGCAACGCTAATTTTATGGTGAAGCTAAATGGGACAGATTCGCTTATCACTAGTCATAATCCCACTGTCACCATTATGACTACCTCTGATGTCATCATACCCACATCCAATATAACTGCCCCACCCACAAAGTCATCTTCCCCGCCCCCTTTGTTTGTATTTAGCCTCCGGCAAAGGTTACAACCCTACCTGGAGCAGTGGCAGGACTGTGTCAGCCTGAAGGGTAATTTGAGTGAAATCTGGGGCAAAAATCCAGCTTTAAGGTCAATTAAAGTGAGATGTGGAATAAACACTTATTTGTATCCTAGATATTGTTGAAGCAATGACTGGTACACCAGTAATGCCCTAATGCCCTCAAATAAAGGCTTTAACTGTAAAATCTAACCCTGAAACAACAACCCTGGCATTACCTTAACAGCAAAATCCTCACCTTTTGCAGTTTTTACACAATGGGAGACAATAAAACAGTACAATTTCAACTAAAACTCTGCTCACTTACCAGTAACATTCAACTGTACTATTGTTTTGTCATGATGGTCACTGGACTCAACATGACAATAATATTCCCCAGAATCCTGAGCTGTGACTTTATGGATCTTTAAAGGGAAAATTCCCCTAGTGATGTTCTCTTTTAGCAGTTCTGTTCTGTTAGCAAACTGTGGCATCTGGGCTGTGTAATCATCTTTCCCATTAATATAAAGATGGACATAGGGCCGGTACATAGGCTTAATCCAACGGATTTCCATCTTCTCTGCGCTCATCTCAGGAATAAGGTGACAAGGTAACAGCACATCTGATCCAAGCGCCACAGATACTGATGGTGTTGATGAGACTTTAAATCTAACTGTAAAGCATAAAGGCAATTAATTAATCTACAAGTTATAAACAAGCAAATAAAAAAAAGTTCAGATATGACAGAAGCAAAAAAGTAAAAGATCAGGTATGTACTAAACATGTTATTTTAGAGCTAGGATACACTGAGCTAAACACCAGAAAATCCCCTGCCATAGACAATACTGAGAATTGCCTCTGCTAAACACACGGAGAGACAATTATCAGTAAATGATCAGCATTGTCTGTTTTAATAGCCGCGACAAGTAGCTGCTACTAGTAGCTCTGTGTGTCTTCACCCTTGAGATTTGGCTGAATACAAAATACAGGTATGGGATCATTTATCCAGAAACCCATTATCCAGAAAGCTCCAAATTATGGAAAGCCCATCCCATAGACTCCATTTTAATAAAATAATTCAAAGTTTTAAAACCGATTTCCCTTTTCTCTGTAATAATAAAACAGTACCTGTACTTGATCCCAACTAAGATATAATTACCCCTTATTGGGGCAGAACAGCCCTATTGGGTTTATTTAATGGTTAAATGATTCCCTTTTCTCTGTAATAATAAAACAGTACCTGTACTTGATCCCAACTAAGATATAATTACCCCTTATTGGGGCAGAACAGCCCTATTGGGTTTATTTCATGGTTAAATGATTCCCTTTTCTCTGTAATAATAAAACAGTACCTGTACTTGATCCCAACTAAGATATAATTACCCCTTATTGGGGCAGAACAGCCCTATTGGGTTTATTTAATGGTTAAATGATTCCCTTTTCTCTGTAATAATAAAACAGTACCTGTACTTGAACCCAACTAAGATATAATTACCCCTTATTGGGGCAGAACAGCCCTATTGGGTTTATTTAATGGTTAAATGATTCCCTTTTCTCTGTAATAATAAAACAGTACCTGTACTTGAACCCAACTAAGATATAATTACCCCTTATTGGGGCAGAACAGTCCTATTGGGTTTATTTAATGGTTAAATGATTCCCTTTTCTCTGTAATAATAAAACAGTACCTGTACTTGATCCCAACTAAGATATAATTACCCCTTATTGGGGGCAGAACAGCCCTATTGGGTTTATTTAATGGTTAAATGATTCCCTTTTCTCTGTAATAATAAAACAGTACCTGTACTTGAACCCAACTAAGATATAATTACCCCTTATTGGGGCAGAACAGTCCTATTGGGTTTAATTAATCTTTGCATTTTTAGTAGACTTATGTATGTAGATCCAAAGATTTCAAAATGAAGACCAATTGTAAATTGTCTCAGAATATCACTCTCTACATTGTGATGAAAGTTAATTCAAAGGTGAACAAACCATTTACAGGAATCTGTCATTAGTCAAAACTATTACAGCCTTCCATGTTTTGAAACTCTTAAAACAATAAGAATTCAGTTAAAACTCTGCTCACTTACCAGTAACCTGTAGCTGTACTGCTGCCATACCGTGATGGTCACTGGACTCAACATAACAATAATATTCCCCAGAATCCTCAGCTGTGACTTTATGGATCTTTAAAGGGAAAATTCCCCTAGTGATGTTCTCTTTTAGCAGTTCTGTTCTGTTAGCAAACTGTGGCATCTGGGCTGTGTAATCGTCTTTCCCATTAATATAAAGATGAACATAGGGCCGGTACATAGGCTTAAACCAACGGATTTCCATCTTCTCTCCATTCTTCTCAGGAGTCAGAGTACAAGGTAACAGCACATCTGACCCAAGTGCCACAGATACTGATGGTGTTGATGAGACCTTAAATCTGACTGTAAAATATAAAGACAATTAACTTTCAATAACACAGATTTCTGTACAGATATTACAGAACCCCAAAAAAACACAAAACAGCTGGGAAAGATTGAAATTATAAATGTAACGTTGGACAATGTAATCTTCAGTAACCTCAGATGCCCCTACCTGTCTCTTTACTGAGCAGAGCAACATCAGAACACTTTTCTGCTTTCCTTCTGAAGGAATATCTTTCTGTCTGTACAGTCTGCTAAGCTAAAAATTGTCTTAAACGATAAGTTAACCTTAAAAATATAATGTAAAATTGCTCAGGGCACATTTCTAAGCACTTTAGCAATTTATATTATTCAGAACACTTCTTTGTTTCCCTTCTGAAGGTAGATCTCTCTGTCTGTACAGTTATAGGAACTGACCAGCAGGTGGCGCTGTTGTTACAAAATTCATTATATTTGCAGTAAATAAAAACTGAAATAGCTGAAAAATAAAAATAATTGTAAATTGCAAAAGTGCTTAGAAAAAAACCCTGAGGAACTTAAATTAATTTTTTTCAAGGTATACTTAACCTTTAGGCCAGGGGTGCCCAGACTTTGTCACCCTGTGTTCTACGGTTGCCTCTGTCATGAGATGTACCACAGTTAAAATAGTGCGACGGCTCTCATTTGGCACAATAAGCAAGAAAAAGTATCAATCAATGCTTAACAATACACACCGCTATATATAAATGCAGGGCCAAAGTCACATTTAATGCCCACATAACATTATTCAAGTGCCAACTTCAGGTTTAATGTGAAAGGATTGGAGTAGTTTTTCCTTCCCTTCTCCATGGCCCACTTTGTAGTCTGACACAGAAACATATATAAAGTGGAACAAATCTATACAGCGGCCTGGTGGGGACAATCCTCTATACTGGGATGAAACTGCAAAGATGGAAGGCTTGAGCAGCCGGACGCAAAAGCAACTGTATGCTGGGGGGGAAAGAAGTGGCAGGATCTACCTTTTGGGCACTTCTGCTTTAGGCGATGGCCTTCCCACAATTCAGAGCTTTCTAGATATTGTGTTTCTTTAAAAGAGATCCCATACCCAAGGCTAGATCTGTGGAAAAATCACAAGGCTGCATGCTGCCTAGACGCATCTAAATTTGTTCCTGAGCACTGGGGACATGCAGAGTTCTTTACACCCCCTGCACCAAATTGCTTGCTTGATGATTTTAAACTTGCGTACATGGGGCGAGAAATGGGTATGGGGACCACCTGGCCTAGGGGCACACAATTAAAATATCTAGGCCAGCCTATATCTATATAGTATATACCTGGTAGACAAAGGTCAACCAGCGCTTTGGAGGAGAAGATCCAGACCCTAATGTTGCCAGCTAAGTTTCAGGAGGTGAAAAAATGATGGACAACCATCAGATCTTCCGGGAGGAGTTACAGCAGAGAATGTGCTCCAAGTTCCGACGCGATGTAGAAGATTATACAGAGGGGAGAGTCTACACCTCCTGTTTTCCTGTGCTGCCGAAAATTCACAAAAATTTAAAGTGCTTCCCAGGTAGACCAATAGTGTCATGTATGCCGTCTGTTTTGTCCCCTCTGAGACTTATGGAAATGACATATAAGTTCACTAAATGACGGTACCCTAGGGACCTTTTAGCTACTGAGAGGAGAAATGTGGAGCAAGTTACCAGGGAATCCTTATTAAACCATTGTGCCGGGAAGAAAGTGAAATGCTTTCCCTTAGTAGATATAATACTCTAAGCCAACCAGTCTCTGGCATCTTGAAAAAATATTGGCCTATATTGTCATATAATATTGAAGGCATTGAAGAATTTAAAGCACCTCCATTTATGGGTTATAAGAAAGGGCACAATTTGGTATCTATGTTAATAAAATCATATTTAAGCCTAGGTAGAACAATGCAGCAAAGCTTCTTAACCCCACAAAAAAACTGCACTTTTCCATGTTGTTTTTGTAACCGTTGTACTAATACTATAAAAGGTGAATATGTTTACCATCCTAGGAAAGGTACTGTATGCCTATACAGATTCATAGACACTTTACATGTAATACTATGTTTGGAATTTATGTGATAAAGTGCCTGTGTGGCAGGTTGTATGTTGGTCAGACCACACGTAGTGTCTGCAACTCTATAAGGGAGCAAAAATCTGCTATTAATACTGGAAAATTAAAACAGGCAGTTTCAGGTCACTTTTTGAAATATAGTCACGGAGTAAATCAACAAAAATTCCAAATAGTTGATGCAGTAGAGAAAACTCCACCACAGCAGAGACGGGGGTTAAAGAGTTCCTACACTGGTAGGCAATGTGGAATAAGAGACTCAAGACCCTGGTCCCCCACAGTATGAACAAAGAATATGACATCTCCAATTTTTAGATTTATTTTTTAATGATAGGGTAAAAGACTGTCATATATTTGTTTTTAGGTAAAGAAATGAAGCAGGGTGGAAGTTCTCTAACAAGTGAAAAAAAAATATTAATAATAAATAATAATATATAATATAATAATAAATATATTATTATGACCACTAGATGGCAGTATGTTACAGACTAATAGGCTAATATGCAACACGTGATTATCTTAATAAAGGGTCAATGTAGACCTGAAACTTTCCTATCCCGATCTGTGTCAATTATGTGAATAAAGGCATTTTTAAGAAGATTGAATTTAGAGTGCTGTTTATAATTGGATAATCATCATCGCGACTGTGCCCAACTTGGCGCATCTGCCCCTTTTTTGATGCAACCAATTTGACGCGCGACAAAAAAATCACTACTAACAATGCACTGCTCACCTGCTGTAATAGAACTTTTCTTACAGAAACTGGCAGGACTGTACTTCTGTAAATGCAGTGCCCAGTGAATTTTAAAGGAACAGTAACACCAAAAAATGAAAGAGCTTTAAAGTAATAAAAATATAATGCACTGTTGCCCTGCACTGGTAAAACTGGTGTGTTTGCTACAGTAACACTACTATAATTTATATAATAAGCTGCTGTGTAGCCACGGGGGCAGCCATTCCTGCACTGGTACAGCCGGGGTGTTTGCTATAGAAACCCTACTATAGTTTATATAAATACCCTGCTGTGTAGCCCCGGGGGCAGCCATTCCTGCACTGGTACAGCTGGGGTGTTTGCTACAGAAACCCTACTATAGTTTATATAAATACCCCGCTGTGTAGCCCCGGGGGCAGCCATTCCTGCACTGGTACAGCTGGGGTGTTTGCTACAGAAACCCTACTATAGTTTATATAAATACCCCGCTGTGTAGCCCCGGGGGCAGCCATTCCTGCACTGGTACAGCTGGGGTGTTTGCTACAGAAACCCTACTATAGTTTATATAAATACCCCGCTGTGTAGCCCCGGGGGCAGCCATTCCTGCACTGGTACAGCTGGGGTGTTTGCTACAGAAACCCTACTATAGTTTATATAAATACCTCGCTGTGTAGCCCCGGGGCAGCCATTCCTGCACTGGTACAGCTGGGGTGTTTGCTACAGAAACCCTACTATAGTTTATATAAATACCCCGCTGTGTAGCCCCGGGGCAGCCATTCCTGCACTGGTACAGCTGGGGTGTTTGCTACAGAAACCCTACTATAGTTTATATAAATACCCCGCTGTGTAGCCCCGGGGGCAGCCGTTCCTGCACTGGTACAGCTGGGGTGTTTGCTACAGAAACCCTACTATAGTTTATATAAATACCCCGCTGTGTAGCCCCGGGGGCAGCCATTCCTGCACTGGTACAGCTGGGGTGTTTGCTACAGAAACCCTACTATAGTTTATATAAATACCCCGCTGTGTAGCCCCGGGGGCAGCCATTCCTGCACTGGTACAGCTGGGGTATTTGCTACAGAAACCCTACTATAGTTTATATAAATACCCCGCTGTGTAGCCCCGGGGGCAGCCATTCCTGCACTGGTACAGCTGGGGTATTTGCTACAGAAACCCTACTATAGTTTATATAAATACCCCGCTGTGTAGCCCCGGGGGCAGCCATTCCTGCACTGGTACAGCTGGGGTGTTTGCTACAGAAACCCTACTATAGTTTATATAAATACCCCGCTGTGTAGCCCCGGGGGCAGCCATTCCTGCACTGGTACAGCTGGGGTGTTTGCTACAGAAACCCTACTATAGTTTATATAAATACCCCACTGTGTAGCCCTGGGGGCAGGCATTCCTGCACTGGTACAACTGGGGTGTTTGCTACAGAAACCCTACTATAGTTTATATAAATACCCCGCTGTGTAGCCCCGGGGGCAGCCATTCCTGCACTGGTACAGCTGGGGTGTTTGCTACAGAAACCCTACTATAGTTTATATAAATACCCCGCTGTGTAGCCCCGGGGGCAGCCATTCAAGCTGGAAAAAAGGAGAAAAGGCACAGGTTACATAGCAGATAACAGATAAGTTCTGTAGAATGCAATAGTGTTTTATCTGTTATCTGCTATGTGCCTGTGCCTTTTCTACTTTGAATGGCTGCCTCCATGGCTACACAGCAGCTTATTTATATAAATTATAGTAGACTTTCTGAAGTAAACACACAACTTTTACCAGTGCAGGGCAGCAGCACATTATATTCTAGTTACTTTTATACACTTTCATTTTTTGGTGTTACTGTTCCTTTAAAGACAACCTGACACCAGAAATTATCTTTTTAGCATCTATCATAACATTGTCTTTGCAGGCTATTTATAATTTAGAACTAAAAGTATCTGCCAGATGCTTTTACATTCCTTATCTGATCCCCCATGTCCCTCTATGAGGGGGCGGCCATATTTGTGCAGCATTAGGCCGTTAGCATTAGAAACTATAACTGACAGGCTGAGAAGGGACAGTCAGGTTGGCCAAACAGTCAGGTTTAGGGATTTCTAGTAACAATTACTTACACAAGCCAAACTATCAGTGAGAAATGATCTACATGAGCTATAGGGAACTTTTAATGTACATTCATATTTTGAAGATGGTCAGTATCACTTTAAGTCGCATGCAGTCCTACCTGCTTCTGTAAAGAAACCAACATTTACAGAAAAACAAACCAATTTAAATGCCTTATGTAAAGTGCAAAGATATTAAATATTGCTCTCCCTTTTAACACTAGGGGACGCTCCCTTGTCTGTACTTGGGATAGTAGCGTTTCCTGCCCTAATCAATAACACACATCCATCAGGGCAATAATACAATAACATAATGTATCACCCTCTCTCTGCCCATCATGAATAGGTTCTTGTGCAGTATTGTAGGCATGATTTTGTAAGGACCCCTGCTCTCTTAGTAGTGCTTATACACATCTGAAGGATCACTAGTATTGAGAATATGGTTGGTTTCATTGGGTGATTACAGAACAGAATGCTGAATAGGCCAATGGCTACAGCTGCTGCTTCTAATCCATTCAGCCAATGCATTTGGATAGGAACTGTCATTTCTATGACAGATACTGCTGCTGTCAAGTTTATCTTACAGGAAAGTAAGGATGCTGTCACAAGCCAAAGTTCATAGGAGCTAAATTTAAATAAACTTAAACAAACTTTAATTAATTAAACTAAAATAAGTCCAATTACAATACAAATGTCTGCTGCTACAGAACATTAACATGTTATAGACCCCCTTAAAGGAGAAGGAAAGGCTAATAAAGAGTTAATCCCAAGCTGCAGTTCTCTCAATAGTGCCATTAAGTCTCCCCATATTTCTCCCGTTCAGATGATCAGAAGCCAAACAGGGAAAAAAAAACACTGAGCAGGATAGAGAAGATTCCCATAATGCATCGCTCCTTCCCAGATATGGTGACTTGTTATAGTAGGCGGCGCATGCGCACACAAGCATGAGCGTCCAGTTGCCATGAGCCATGACAGCCATAAGCACTCACAGAAACGCTGCACTGAGTCCTCTATCAAAAGAAACACAGGACTTCTTTTGTGTATACACGTTGTTCTGCATCAGACTTCCTTCAGGGTACGGGCACAAGTCTGCACAGCTTGTTCCTCTCTCCCTCTCCCATCCTTCTTCTGCTCCCCCTCTAATCTAAACTTGCTCCCTTTCCCATCTGGACTCGCTCCCCCACCCAACTGTGCTGTAATCTGAGCTACCAGCTGTTAGAGCTGCAGCAGGAAGCTACTGAGACCAAGCTAAAATGGCAGCTGCTATCTTAAACAAACAGAGGGAGCTTCTAGGGCTGTTTACTCAGGTATGATAATGCTTTCTGCAGAATAAATATAGTGTTCTAGGTGGCACTAATGTGGCTAATCTATCAGCAGTAAAATGCCAAAATGCCTTTTATTTTTCTTAAAACAAGTCTCTGGGACTCAGGCTCCTCATTCATTCCTCTATAAAAGGAACTATCTCAGCAGGGTCAATTAGCATTCTCTTGCTAGGAAATAGCCTGCATATTGAGAAATGGCTAAAGACTTTTCAGGAACTGGCAAGAGTTGCTTTATCGGTAGGGGGCTGTACAGAAATGGAGGGACCGGGGAGGAGAATGAGCTTTTTGACACAGTTCTCCAGAAAAGGTATGGGTCAAGATACTGCCATCAGTCTAAAGGACATTTCAAAGAAACCTCCCATTTGTAATAAAAAGTACTACATTTCCCTAGGAACATTAACTCATAGCAACCAATAAGATACTTGCTGTTAAACAAGTGACCGGTAAATGATACCTGCTGTTTGGTTGCTATGGGTTACAGCTCTGGAGCAAATTTAGTGCCTTTAATAACATAACACTAGATTCTTAATGACACTTTCATTACTGACATAAAGTAAAAAGTTCTTACCTGAAAAAGACACTTCATTCATTGACTGAAGAATTAAGAAGACAGTTGTAATCTTGTACATGATGGATACCATCATCCCCAACAAACAGTCAAATCTGCAATGGGAAATAAATAAAAAAAATGGGAAACTAGGACACCACAAAGAAAACTGGCTGGAAGGTGGGGGAATGCCCTGGGGCTTGCTGGGAGCCCCAGAGTACATCTGGACAGAAAGGAGGAGCCAAAGAGAGTGAGGGTTTGGAGCCAAATCCATTAGATGTGATGCCTAAAGCCCCAGCTGCACAGAGAGCCCCCCTGTTCCCTGCCAAGCGGCTAGATACCCAGGAGGTGAGGCCGGGAGCCCCAGTTATACAGAGAGAGCCCCCCTGTTCCCTGCCAAGCGGCTAGATACCCAGGAGGTGAGGCCGGGAGCCCCAGTTATACAGAGAGAACCCCCCTGTTCCCTGCCAAGTGGCTAGATACCCAGGGGGTGAGGCTGGGAGCCCCAGTTATACAGAGAGAACCCCCCTGTTCCCTGCCAAGCGGCTAGATACCCAGGAGGTGAGGCCGGGAGCCCCAGTTATACAGAGAGAGCCCCCCTGTTCCCTGCCAAGCGGCTAGATACCCAGGAGGTGAGGCCGGGAGCCCCAGTTATACAGAGAGAGCCCCCCTGTTCCCTGCCAAGCGGCTAGATACCCAGGAGGTGAGGCCGGGAGCCCCAGTTATACAGAGAGAACCCCCCTGTTCCCTGCCAAGCGGCTAGATACCCAGGAGGTGAGGCCGGGAGCCCCAGTTATACAGAGAGAACCCCCCTGTTCCCTGCCAAGCGGCTAGATACCCAGGAGGTGAGGCCGGGAGCCCCAGTTATACAGAGAGAACCCCCCTGTTCCCTGCCAAGCGGCTAGATACCCAGGAGGTGAGGCCGGGAGCCCCAGTTATACAGAGAGAGCCCCCCTGTTCCCTGCCAAGCGGCTAGATACCCAGGAGGTGAGGCCGGGAGCCCCAGTTATACAGAGAGAACCCCCCTGTTCCCTGCCAAGTGGCTAGATACCCAGGGGGTGAGGCTGGGAGCCCCAGTTATACAGAGAGAGCCCCCCCTGTTCCCTGCCAAGCGGCTAGATACCCAGGAGGTGAGGCTGGGAGCCCCAGTTATACAGAGAGAACCCCCCTGTTCCCTGCCAAGCGGCTAGATACCCAGGAGGTGAGGCCGGGAGCCCCAGTTATACAGAGAGAACCCCCCTGTTCCCTGCCAAGTGGCTAGATACCCAGGGGGTGAGGCTGGGAGCCCCAGTTATACAGAGAGAACCCCCCTGTTCCCTGCCAAGCAGCTAGATACCCAGGAGGTGAGGCCGGGAGCCCCAGTTATACAGAGAGAGCCCCCCTGTTCCCTGCCAAGCGGCTAGATACCCAGGAGGTGAGGCCGGGAGCCCCAGTTATACAGAGAGAGCCCCCCTGTTCCCTGCCAAGTGGCTAGATACCCAGGGGGTGAGGCTGGGAGCCCCAGTTATACAGAGAGAGCCCCCCCTGTTCCCTGCCAAGTGGCTAGATACCCAGGGGGTGAGGCTGGGAGCCCCAGTTATACAGAGAGAGCCCCCCTGTTCCCTGCCAAGCGGCTAGATACCCAGGGGGTGAGGCCGGGAGCCCCAGTTATACAGAGAGAGCTCCCCCTGTTCCCTGCCAAGCGGCTAGATACCCAGGGGGTGAGGCTGGGAGCCCCAGTTATACAGAGATAGCCCATCTTGTTCCCTGCCAAGCGGCTAGATACCCAGGGGGTGAGGCCGGGAGCCCCAGTTATAAAGAGAGAGCCTCCCTGTTCCCTGCCAAGCGGCTAGATACCCAGGAGGTGAGGCTGGGAGCCCCAGTTATACAGAGAGAGCCCCCCTGTTCCCTGCCAAGCGGCTAGATACCCAGGAGGTGAGGCCAGGAGCCCCAGTTATAAAGAGAGAGCCCCCCCTGTTCCCTGCCAAGTGGCTAGATACCCAGGGGGTGAGGCTGGGAGCCCCAGTTATACAGAGAGAGCCCCCCTGTTCCCTGCCAAGCAGCTAGATACCCAGGAGGTGAGGCTGGGAGCCCCAGTTATACAGAGAGAGCCCCCCCATTCCCTGCAAAGTGGCTAGATACCCAGGAGGTGAGGCCGGGAGCCCCAGTTATACAGAGGGAGCCCCCCTGTTCCCTGCCAAGCAGCTAGATACCCAGGAGGTGAGGCTGGGAGCCCCAGTTATACAGAGAGAGCCCCCCCTGTTCCCTGCCAAGTGGCTAGATACCCAGGGGGTGAGGCTGGGAGCCCCAGTTATACAGAGAGAGCCCCCCCCCTGTTCCCTGCCAAGCAGCTAGATACCCAAGAGGTGAGGCTGGGAGCCCCAGTTATACAGAGAGAGCCCATCCTGTTCCCTGCCAAGTGGCTAGATACCCAGGAGGTGAGGCCAGGAGCCCCAGTTATACAGAGAGAGCCCCCTATTCCCTGCCAAGTGGCTAGATACCCAGGGGGTGAGGCTGGGAGCCCCAGTTATACAGATAGAGCCCCCCCTGTTCCCTGCCAAGTGGCTAGATACCCAGGGGGTGAGGCTGGGAGCCCCAGTTATACAGAGAGAGCCCCCCCCTGTTCCCTGCCAAGCAGCTAGATACCCAAGAGGTGAGGCTGGGAGCCCCAGTTATAAAGAGAGAGCCCCCCCTGTTCCCTGCCAAGCGGCTAGATACCCAGGAGGTGAGGCCAGGAGCCCCAGTTATACAGAGAGCCCCCCTGTTCCCTGCCAAGCGGCTAGATACCCAGGAGGTGAGGCTGGGAGCCCCAGTTATAAAGAGAGAGCCCCCCATTCCCTGCCAAGCAGCTAGATACCCAGGAGGTGAGGCTGGGAGCCCCAGTTATACAGAGAGAGCCCCCCCTGTTCCCTGCCAAGCGGCTAGATACCCAGGAGGTGAGGCCGGGAGCCCCAGTTATACAGAGAGAGCCCCCCCTGTTCCCTGCCAAGCGGCTAGATACCCAGGAGGTGAGGCCGGGAGCCCCAGTTATACAGAGAGACCCCCCCTGTTCCCTGCCAAGCAGCTAGATACCCAGGAGGTGAGGCTGGGAGCCCCAGTTATACAGAGAGAGCCCCCCCTGTTCCCTGCCAAGTGGCTAGATACCCAGGGGGTGAGGCTGGGAGCCCCAGTTATACAGATAGAGCCCCCCCTGTTCCCTGCCAAGTGGCTAGATACCCAGGAGGTGAGGCTGGGAGCCCCAGTTATACAGAGAGCCCCCCCTGTTCCCTGCCAAGTGGCTAGATACCCAGGGGGTGAGGCTGGGAGCCCCAGTTATACAGAGAGAGCCCACCCTGTTCCCTGCCAAGTGGCTAGATACCCAGGAGGTGAGGCCGGGAGCCCCAGTTATACAGAGAGAGCCCCCCCTGTTCCCTGCCAAGTGGCTAGATACCCAGGGGGTGAGGCCAGGAGCCCCAGTTATACAGAGAGAGCCCCCCCTGTTCCCTGCCAAGTGGCTAGATACCCAGGAGGTGAGGCCAGGAGCCCCAGTTATACAGACAGAGCCCCCCTGTTCCCTGCCAAGTGGCTAGATACCCAGGGGGTGAGGCTGGGAGCCCCAGTTATACAGAGAGAGCCCCCCTGTTCCCTGCCAAGTGGCTAAAACCCAGGAGGTGAGGCTGGGAGCCCCAGTTATACAGAGAGAGCCCATCCTGTTCCCTGCCAAGCGGCTAGATACCCAGGAGTTGAGGCCGGGAGCCCCAGTTATACAGAGAGAGCCCATCCTGTTCCCTGCCAAGCGGCTAGATACCCAGGGGTTGAGGCCAGGAGCCCCAGTTATACAGAGAGAGCCCCCTATTCCCTGCCAAGTGGCTAGATACCCAGGAGGTGAGGCTGGGAGCCCCCGTTATACAGAGAGACCCCCCCCCCGTTCCCTGCCAAGCAGCTAGATACCCAGGAGGTAAGGCTGGGAGCCCCAGTTATACAGAGAGAGCCCCCCTGTTCCCTGCCAAGCGGCTAGATACCCAGGGGATGAGGCTGGGAGCCCCCGTTATACAGAGAGACCCCCCCCTGTTCCCTGCCAAGCGGCTAGATACCCAAGAGGTGAGGCTGGGATCCCCAGTTATACAGAGAGAGCCCATCCTGTTCCCTGCCAAGCGGCTAGATACCCAGGGGGTGAGGCTGGGAGCCCCAGTTATACAGAGAGCCCCCCTGTTCCCTGCCAAGTGGCTAGATACCCAGGGGGTGAGGCTGGGAGCCCCAGTTATACAGAGAGACCCCCCCCCCCTGTTCCCTGGCAAGCGGCTAGATACCCAGGGGGGTAAGGCTGGGAGCCCCAGTTATACAGAGAGCCCATCCTGTTCCCTGCCAAGTGGCTAGATACCCAGGGGGTGAGGCTGGGAGCCCCAGTTATACAGAGAGCCCATCCTGTTCCCTGCCAAGCGGCTAGATACCCAGGAGGTGACGGTGCCACTGTGGAGAGTGTCTGAGCTCCCTGTTCCCTCTTTTCTTTCACAAGCAAGGTCTAGTGGATTTTCAAAACCACTAAGAAAAGAGAGTATGATCCTATTCTACAAGAGTGTTTATAAAGGGTTACATATATGTGTAAGAAGTGGTAAAATAGCTACCCCTTTTCTCAGACAGTCCCCTAGATCTGAGACAGTCCTTAACTATAGGAACAAATGATGAAACCTAGACCAAAAGGGCATAGTAGGTAAGACAGTGTAAGGTTTATCCTTAGTTCACTTCAGGAGTGATAGATAAGGACAGGTCAGCTAACCAGAAGCCTAAACTCCACCAAGGAGAGTTAGTAAGGGCTAGAGTCCTGAGTGTGTTACCCAAGAGTAGGGACCTGAGTGTACAGACCTATGGTTAGAAGTGTCCAGCCTAGGTTCCACTCTAGAGCCCTGAAACCTTGGGATGATATTTTCTAGTTCATTATCCACTGAGTTGCTATTCCCTCCTGCAGAGTATTTAGGAGTATATATATAAATTAAATATACTGCTACCTTATTTGTGCTGTCTCCAAGTGATTTGAACATTTAACTTAATAAAAATGTTAGTTATTGTTAAGAACCACTGGCGCTCATCTCTTTATAACTACCTGAGGGTAGTAGTTTAACAACACCTTGACTCTATCATACGCAAGGGGACATACCTGCAGATTGAGACTTGATGCAGTTTCAAGCTTCTGTTCTATCACTTGCTTGGCTTGAGCTGTAGCACCGGCTGTGCCTGAGGAAGGTGTCACCGAGGGATCAGTGTGTAATGCGACAGCGACAAGTCAGTAGCTGCAGAGAGTGAGTTGTGTGGTTTGTGGGAGTTGAGGGCTCAGTGTTTGTCTGAAAGAGTTACGAAAGAGGTAAACTGTAACCCAGACTTTCCCCACCTATTTAATCAGCTTTATGTTAGGAGTGAGATTCGCGTAAATTACTGTATTGTAAATGGTATCATTGGGGTAGATATAAAATGGGACGGATGATTAAAGCCTGACACCTTCTCTATTAATAAATTGGCCTTAGTTATCATATTCACCAGTCGGGCCACTATAATACCAGCCCGGGGGAATGGTAGTGTAATCCTGAATAGAGATAATACAGTGAAACCTCAATTTAAAGTACCCTGTTTTTATGTTTTTCTGCATTTTACGCTGTTTATTTTTTGTGTTCCCACCAATTTCCAATGAATTTCAATGGGTGCTTTTCCCTGATGTTACATCATATTTTTCTGGATTTTACAGCATAATTTTGTCCTGAAATTCTAAAAAACGGTTGTTTGTCCTCTGTAAATGTTATTCTCTAGTTTTATATCACCAAGATATATATTAATAATATTTAAAAAAATCATAATATGCCCAGGTGCAGCAGTTACTCCCATGACTCAGCTGGGCGCCGGAAAAGATTCTCTGCAGCGGATGTGGTGTAGGAAACGCGCGGTGAGAAGTAGGTTTGGGGAGGGGTGGTTAGAAGAAGTAAAAAATTTCTAATTACAGTCTTTATGTAAACGTTTGCCTCAAAAAAAAGAAAAAACTTGTAGGAGAAACCTGATTATTGTATGGGAGACTGGGGGCTGTTGGTAAATAGGCATTACATGAACTTTAAAAAAAGAAGCAAAGGTGCCTGAAATGTTGCAGTAAATTAGGAAATGTTACAGCAGCACTGATACAATTAAGCCGCACTGTTAGTTATACAAAAGGAACCTGAGTTATGCTCAGGGACCTTTCTGTATTGTGGTTTGGTGGTTGACATTGAAACTAATTTGAAACGTTTTGTGCATTTCTGTTTCCATGTGTGTCTGTAACTCCCCATTTGCTAATCAGCTGTAACCCTTTCATGGCTGTATTGCCTCTATCCAGCTGCTCTCAGGCACTGCACCCTTACTGTCTGCTACCCTATCTCTCAGCTGATCTCTCTCAATAGGTGGAGGCAGGGTTGGAGGCTGCTGAAGGGTAAGATCTCACAGGCATAGTGCCAGCTGACAATACGCCCATACCCTTAAAAAAATCTTCTCATTGTGCCTGCACCTAAAAGCACCCAGGTGCAGACACACACAGCCAATATTCACCAACAAACGTGAGACTGGGGGGTATATTTATCATGCTGTGTAAAAATTGGAGTAAAGCATTACCAGTGATGTTGCCCAGGGCAACCAATCAGCAACTAGATTTCACCAGTTATAAAGTCAAAGCATCTGATTGGCCGCTATGAGCAGCATTACCGGTAATGTTTTACTCCACTTTTTACACAGCATGATAAATATACCCCTTGGTGTTTGTCTGGCATTTCTTGGTGGATATCAGCTGTATGTGCTTGTATCTGGGCGGCTTCTGTGCTTAACTAACAAATTGTATAATATTTCATGAACTACTAGAAGAAGAATCTCGCCAAACTGGAATATATATATCAGTAAATATTGTGCTTTTACATCCTTTCCCTTGAGCCGCCATTTTGTGATGGGCTGTGCGCTCCCTCAGAGATCAGCTGAGAGGAAGTGATGCAGCTCTAACTGTAACAGGAAGTAGTGTGGGAGCAAAAGGCAGAACTCTGACCATTCATTGGCTGATGGGGCCTAGCATGTATGTGTGCCTTGGCTTGTTTGTGTGCACTGTGACTCCTATGATCCCAGGGGGCGGCCCTTAGTACAGTTTTCTATTTAGGATTACCCAATAGCATATGTAGGGACCCATAGGGTTAATGTGCCCCTATGGCTTTAAACCCTACCTTTCCTTTTCTCCTTGTCACTAGTCAAGGCTAAATGTATCTAGTTGGTATTTACATATTCTAGAACCAACAAATGTATTTGTAGCTGTAATATTGGTGTGTAGGCGCCATCTCAGTGCCTTGTGCCTGAGTCTGAGCTTTCAGCCAGTGCTACACATTAGAACTGCTTTCAGCTAACCTATTGTTTCTCCTACTCCCATGTAACTGGAGGAGTCCCAAGCCGGACTTGGATTTCTTACTATTGAGTGCTATTCTGATACCTACTGGGAGCTGCTATCTTGCTCCCTTCCCATTGTTCTGCTGATCGGCTGCTGGGGGTGAGGGGGGGGGGAGGATATCACTCCAACTTGCAGCGCAGCAGTAAAGTGTGCCTGAGTCTGAGCTTTCAGAAGGAGCCAGCGCTACACATTAGAACTGCTTTCAGCTAACCTATTGTTTCTCCTACTCCCATGTAACTGGAGGAGTCCCAAGCCGGACTTGGATTTCTCACTATTGAGTGCTATTCTGATACCTACTGGGAGCTGCTATCTTGCTCCCTTCCCATTGTTCTGCTGATCGGCTGCTGGGGGGGAGGGGGGGATATCACTCCAACTTGCAGCGCAGCAGTAAAGTGTGCCTGAGTCTGAGCTTTCAGAAGGAGCCAGCGCTACACATTAGAACTGCTTTCAGCTAACCTATTGTTTCTCCTACTCCCATGTAACTGGAGGAGTCCCAAGCCGGACTTGGATTTCTCACTATTGAGTGCTATTCTGATACCTACTGGGAGCTGCTATCTTGCTCCCTTCCCATTGTTCTGCTGATCGGCTGCTGGGGGGGAGGGGGGGATATCACTCCAACTTGCAGCGCAGCAGTAAAGTGTGCCTGAGTCTGAGCTTTCAGAAGGAGCCAGCGCTACACATTAGAACTGCTTTCAGCTAACCTATTGTTTCTCCTACTCCCATGTAACTGGAGGAGTCCCAAGCCGGACTTGGATTTCTTACTATTGAGTGCTTTTCTGATACTTACTGGGAGCTGCTATCTTGCTCCCTTCCCATTGTTCTGCTGATCGGCTGCTGGGGGGGAGGGGGGGATATCACTCCAACTTGCAGCGCAGCAGTAAAGTGTGCCTGAGTCTGAGCTTTCAGAAGGAGCCAGCGCTACACATTAGAACTGCTTTCAGCTAACCTATTGTTTCTCCTACTCCCATGTAACTGGAGGAGTCCCAAGCCGGACTTGGATTTCTTACTATTGAGTGCTATTCTGATACCTACTGGGAGCTGCTATCTTGCTCCCTTCCCATTGTCCTGCTGATCGGCTGCTGGGGGTGAGGGGGGGGGGATATCACTCCAACTTGCAGCGCAGCAGTAAAGTGAGACTGAAGTTTATGAGAGCACAGGTCACATGGCTGTGGCACCCTGGGAAATGATGAATATGGCTAGTGGTAATTGAAATTGTTATTGGTGCCTTGATGGTTATAACACTGTTATTATTAGGTAACAGGCAGTAGTGTAACAAGTGGGCACTGGGCCCCCACAGAAAAATCTTCAGAGGGGCCCAACATGCACGGAAGCTCTTACCCAACCTTAACCCACCCCTGTGTGCCAGCTTGCATGGTGAATATTTAAGTGAGCGTCTGGGGAAGAGGGATTTTTAGGCTATAGGGAAAGCAGACTCCACACCTTGGGACCCCTGGGGTCTGTTTCCTTTATAGTTACACCATTGATAACAGATATTAGAAGACTTTAATAATTTTTATCTGTTTAGCTGCAAAGATTATTATCACAAAATGTTGGAAGTCCATATTCATTCCCATTTCTCATTTTAAGGATAAGATGAAATGGATAATGGTTACTGAGAGACTGACACGCATACTAAATGATAAATGGGAATACATGGGACCCTATTACATTTGTGCTTTCCTAAACTCCAAACCTTTGTCCTCACTGGTATAATGAATCTATAACTTTGACTTCATGCAACAATCATAGACTTTAACAATACGCTGTCCATGATAATTATAAGGTCCAGTTCACATCGCTCCCCCCACAACTGCCAGTTACTTTGCTGTTTCTCAGCATCACAGGACCTCAAAGGTATCATCTGTGCAGGAAATTAGTTGTTTTATATTCATTTTCTTAAGTTGTAATCTGCTTAAGTTAACATCTTTACTCTCTTGTTTCTATCCTATACTCGACTTCTCCATGGTTTGGACTCGAGACTTTGAACTTCTCTTGCTTTTTCTTCTATCTCTCTATGGACATTCGCATTTCAATATACGTCACTCGCTACAAGTTGTCCATCCTGTTTAATGTAAAAATGTTTAGTGCACCAAAAATACTTTTTTCTTTCAATTGCTTTATTTGTTATACATATATATATATATATACACAGTGGCTTGCAAAAGTATTCGGCCCCTTGAACTTTTCCACATTTTGTCACATTACAGCGATAAACATGAATCAATTTTATTGGAATTCCACGTGAAAGACCAATACAAAGTGGTGAACACGTGAGAAGTGGAAGGAAAATCATACATGATTCCAAACATTTTTTACAAATAAATAACTGCAAAGTGGGGTGTGCGTAATTATTCAGCCCCCTTTGGTCTGAGTGCAGTCAGAAATGCAGCCAAGAGGCCCATGGTGACTCTGGGGGAGCTGCAGAGATCTACAGCTCAGGGGGGGAATCTGTCCGACAACTATTAGTCGTGCACTGCACAAAGTTGGCCTTTATG
>NC_030684.2:135068744-135171244 GCF_000004195.4 Xenopus tropicalis | reverse complement strand
AGTACAAGTGAGGGAATACAGGGGTAGGGGAGATAGCTCTCAGTACAAGTGAGGGAATACAGGGGTAGGGAGGATAGCTCTCAGTACAAGTGAGGGAATACAGGGGTAGGGGGGATAGCTCTCAGTACAAGTGAGGGAATACAGGGGTAGGGGGGATAGCTCTCAGTACAAGTGAGGGAATACAGGGGTATGGGAGATAGCTCTCAGTACAAGTGAGGGAATACAGGGGTAGGGGGGATAGCTCTCAGTACAAGTGAGGGAATACAGGGGTAGGGGGGATAGCTCTCAGTACAAGTGAGGGAATACAGGGGTAGGGGGATAGCTCTCAGTACAAGTGAGGGAATACAGGGGTAGGGGAGATAGCTCTCAGTACAAGTGAGGGAATACAGGGGTAGGGGAGATAGCTCTCAGTACAAGTGAGGGAATACAGGGGTATGGGAGATAGCTCTCAGTACAAGTGAGGGAATACAGGGGTATGGGAGATAGCTTTCAGTACAAGTGAGGGAATACAGGGGTAGGGGGGATAGCTCTCAGTACAAGTGAGGGAATACAGGGGTAGGGGGGATAGCTCTTAGTGCAAGTGAGGGAATACAGGGGTATGGGAGATAGCTCTTAGTACAAGTTGATCCAGGGACTGGTCCGATTGCCATCTTGGAGTCAGGAAGGAATTTTTTCCCCTCTGCTGCAAATTAGAGGCTTCAGATGGGGTTTTTGCCTTTGTTTTCACATAGGCAAAAAGGTTGAACTTTTCAAGAACATAAACTTGCATGTCAATCTTTTAAATACTGGCATTATACATTTAAGAAGGGTGCAGGGCGAGTTTTACGACATTCCCAGTATAACTCAACCTGCAGCTTTGTGCCTTTATATGGTCATAGAACCCACTCTGCCTGCCCTACCCTGCCTGCATGTGCCATACTCTGCCTGCTCTATGCTGCCTGTGTGTGCCATACTCTGCCTGCCCTATGCTGCCTGTGTGTGCCATACTCTGCCTGCCCTATGCTGCCTGTGTGTGCCATACACTGCCTGCCCTATGCTGCTTTTGTGTGCCATACCCTCCCTGCCCTATGCTGCCTGTGGGTGCCATACTCTCCCTGCCCTATGCTGCCTGTGTGTGCCATACCCTCCCTGCCCTATGCTGCCTGTGTGTGCCATACCCTCCCTGCCCTATGCTGCCTGTGTGTGCCATACCCTCCCTGCCCTATGCTGCCTGTGTGTGCCATACCCTCCCTGCCCTATGCTGCCTGTGTGTGCCATACCATCCCTGCCCTATGCTGCCTGTGTGTGCCATACCCTCCCTGCCCTATGCTGCCTGTGGGTGCCATACTCTCCCTGCCCTATGCTGCCTGTGTGTGCCATACTCTGCCTGCCCTATGCTGCCTGTGTGTGCCATACTCTGCCTGCCCTACCCTGCCTGTGTGTGCCATACTCTGCCTGCCCTACCCTGCCTGTGTGTGCCATACTCTGCCTGCCCTATGCTGCCTGTGTGCCATACTCTGCCTGCCCTACCCTGCCTGTGTGTGCCATACTCTGCCTGCCCTACCCTGCCTGTGTGTGCCATACTCTGACTGCGCTATGCTGCCTGTGTGTGCCAAGCTCAGGTTCTCCTAAAAAAAAAAAAAGATATATAGTTTTTCTACCTAAACTAAACCCCCCCCTCCAGTAAATGCCCCTAAAATCAGAGAGCAGAGAATGTTTACGAAATGTCTGGCACTGAGGGGACCTGAAATGTGAAATTCTGCCGGCATTTAAAGGGTTAAAGAATCTGTTGATATTTTTTTTTCTGTTTAGAAATGTTTCACCAGCTCCAAGGTGGAAAAAATCATTATAACACAAAGAAAGTGCAAAGAAATCTCAAATTGCAGTTGGTAAATCCACCCAACAGGCCCCTATGGGAAACTTGTGCTTAGTTTAAAAAAGAAATGACAGTAAGTGGTGGGTGCAGGGGAGAGAGACCCAGGCAGGGGGGTTACACATATTAATGTCAGTGGGAAGGGGCCTGTGGGACCCCCATGTGGTACAGCCCTAAGGGAGCGCAGGGAGGATTTAGGGAATCAGGTTTATTTTAAAAGTTTGTTTATTTATCACGTCTTCACAAATAAAATATAACATTTCTGGAATTATGACAAAAAAAAAAACAGTAAAAAACTCAAACAGGCAGCATAGATTTATACAAACACCTGTGATGCACAGCAGCACAACAGATAACATTTTTTTTAACATATTTAGTATGATCCATCTGATCATTTTCCATCACTTGAAGAAACAATTTCTCTTGGCTGCACAAAATACACACAAACTGATATTTATTTATTGATTCTCTGCCAAGATACAAAAAAAAAAAAAAAATCACAGGTACTCAACAACAACTAAAAAAATAAACTAGGGTGCAAAAAAAGTAACAAAATATAACAGTAACTAGTGCTGGGCGGTATGACCAAAAATTTATATCACGGTATTTTTCAAAATTATATCGGTATCACGGTATTTGACGGTATTTTTTTTTCCCCATGCATGATTAGGTGACCACCCCAAACACCCGCCACCCGCACCCCCCCCGCCACCCCAAACACCCCCCCATCCGCACGCAGCCCCCCCACCCCCCCATCCGCACGCAGCCCCCCCACCCCCCCATCCGCACGCAGCCCCCCCACCCCACCCCAAACACCCCCCATCCGCACGCAGCCCCCCCACCCCCCCATCCGCACGCAGCCCCCCCACCCCACCCCAAACACCCCCCCATCCGCACGCACCCCCCCCACCCCAAACACCCCCCCATCCGCACACACCCCCCCACCCCAAACACCCCCCCATCCGCACACACCCCCCCACCCCACCCCAAACACCCCCCCATCCCCTTCACATAAATATAACCCCCCACCCCATCCCACCCCCCCCAAACACAACCCCATCCCCTTCACATAAGTATAACCCACCCACCCCCACCCCAAACACCCCCCCATCCCCTTCACATAAATATAACCCCCCACCCCACCCCATCCCACCCCCCCCAAACACAACCCCATCCCCTTCACATAAAATATAATTACTGGCCAGGCACCCCCCGACAGCTCACATTGGTATCCGACTCTGAATGCGTCCTAGCGATGGCGCTTTTGTGCACGTGCGCGCTGACGTCACGCGCGCACCCGGAAGTATTCAGCACACCGGTATGGGGGTATGTAGAAAATTCATATCGGTTTCAAAAAAAAAAACGGTGATCGGTTTTTACCGGTATACCGCCCAGCACTAACAGTAACACATTTTAGCCTCACAGAGCAATAGTTTTTGGCTGCAAAAGCTGCAAAGAGTTAGAAGAAGGTGGCAAATAATTTAAAAACTTTAAAAAATAAATTAATGAAGACCAATTGAAAAGTTGCTTAGAATTGGCAATTCTACAACATACTAAAAGTTGAACCACCCCTTTTAAAAGTCTCTCCTTACATACACACTCCCACTCGGAGGTACTGGCATTCCCTGTTACACAGCCATTGGGCAGGTCTGAGCAGTAACAAATAATAAAAATGATTATTAGACACAGGAAGGCTGGAATATTTTTGCCAGGAAAGTCAGCATCTCCATGTGAAAGTGTGTTTGCCATTCACAGTGTAACCATCAGCGCAATAAATAAGATCAGGGAATGTAGAAAGGAAATAGTCATATAACCTATAACATATAAGTCATTTACAATAGCTTGTGTAAGATTTGAACTATATATATATATATATATAATATAATATTATAATCACCCCTCTTACTAGGGTTTCGGTTCTTTTGAGAAGCAGACAAATAACCCACACCAATAAGTGTATATTAAAGGGAATATATTGCGTAGCAAATCAATGGATTGTTACAATTAAATGATTAGTTAACAAAAGAATATATATACATTATTTACATTTACAGATTAATGACAAAATCTACATTATTATAGCTACCAATATACAAAGAACATGGTCGTCTTGTTCCTTCCCTTTAGCCATGGCCTCCTCTCTGGTCTCTCTCACATCCTGCCCGGTCACTTCTGATGCAGTTCTCCAGGTGCCCTTTCCAGGTTCTTCCCCCAGGTTGCTCTCTCCCAAGTTGCTCTGTCCAGTCCACATTTATGCACCTTTCAGCCACTGCCCCCCACATACCAACCGATCAGATGGGGTTGATAAAAACCACACCTAGCCTTTGTTTAGTAACTGTTGAGAAGGCTTCTCGCATACAGTAATGAGTTTTATGGCTCCTGTACAAACGTACTGTCCCACCACCATCCACAGAAAAACCCTTTGATATGGAGATGTGACTTGCACAACTGTTTTTTTAGTAATCAATACAACTCCCAAATACTCAGTGTATAACACATAAATATGTATAGAGACAGAAACACTTATTTATATAATACAAATAAAGGTACCCAAGATGAGCAATTTCTTACACTTGCATAAATAAGAAATGTATAAGGAAGCGCATAATCAGCCACAGAATTAAAACATTATCTCCCCCTTTTCTTGGAGACACATTAAATGCCCCACTCTCCCCTATAAATACAACCCAATACCCAATGTGTGGTCAGGAAAACAGGCAGAAGTCACAACCAGAAAAAGCACAAAACCCAGGCTTAGCAGGATCTGAGCCAACCAGAAGCCAGCTTGGGCAAAGAGGGGATGAGAGCAGAGGTTTAAATAGGGAGTCTTGGTGCCAAAACATAGAAGGAAGTGATGAAAAGGAACAAAAAACCATAACCAAGATGGCTCCTTTGGCTTCAAAATATACAATCGTGCTGGTCAGTGCAACCCAAGGTAAGGGAATGTGCTGGACTGGCAGTGTAGCTTACAGTAGTAACAGTTACACAGTTTGAAAAAAGGCCAAACTCCATTAAGTTCAATCCATAAAAATCAACCAATTAAAATTCTGTGCACGTGGATACTGTAGCCATATGTCACTTATTCATTCAGACATGCTGGTTGTCTGCAGAGCCCCCCCATATACAGTACCCCCCCATACACAGTACCCTTTATATACAGTGCCCCCCCCATACACAGAAAATTGTGTTGTGAGGGGCCCCGTGATTTCTGATGGTGGCCCAGGAGCCCCCCCATACACAGAGCCCCCCCCCATATGCGCTCCAACTCCTTCCGCTGCTTCTCTCCTGTGGCTCCTTTTGCCGGCGGTCCCTGGCCCTTTTATAAGGTTGCGCCCCGTGTGTATGTGTGACGTCATTACGCACGGGAGCAACCTTATAAAAGGGCCAGGGACCGCCGGCGAAGGAGCCACAGGAGAGAAGCAGCGGAAGGAGTCGGAGCGCTCATCCCGCTGTCACGGATCCTTCTATGAATGTCCCGCATTTCCGTAATCTATTACGAAAATGCGGGACATTCAGGGGACTATCCGGGACAGCGGGATGCGCTATAGAAAGCGGGACAGTTGGGGGGTATGTGTCTGTAAAATGGCAGGTTTCAGGTGGCGAAAATGAAGAGACAATGTGGAAAGTCCCAAGAAAGTAGTTTGTGGCATTCCCAAGCAATTGCCATCCCCATCTAGAAGACAGGCTTGCTGAGCGCTCAGGATCATAAAAAATAATAAATGGTAAAATGGACCCTGAAACACAGTTTCTATGGGTGGATCACTCCCAGTTCATAATAGGGACTTTTTTTTCCATGTTTGTTACTGGCAGTTCAGAAGTGTTGCTGAGTGAATCGAATCCCACCCCATCTGACTGTGATATTCCGGCTCTGAGATTCCCATTTACTACAAAAGGAGAAAACAAAGAACATTCATATAAAATATGTATAACTGAGTTTATTGCAAATTAATAAAGGGCACATTATTATTGTCAGTATCTCAAAGTTAAGAACTGAATCCTCGTGTGTGTTAAGTTTCATAGCAAAGAAAACACATTCTCCAAAAATTACTCCAAAAATACATATAGGGGAAGTTTGCTTAAAACAGGCTGTATGGGAGATAATGTGGATAATGGGTTTGAAGATGAGAGATTAATACCTCTACAGATATGGAACCCGTTATCAAGAATGCTTGGGACCTGGGGTTTTCTGGATAAGGGGTCTTTCCGTAATTCGGATCTCCTACCTTAGTTCTACTAAAAAAAATATTTAAACAGTAATTAAACCCAATAGGGCTGTTCTGCCCCCAATAAGGGGTAATTATATCTTAGTTGGGATCAAGTACAGGTACTGTTTTATTATTACAGAGAAAAGGGAATCATTTAACCATGAAATAAACCCAATAGGGCTGTTCTGCCCCAATAAGGGGTAATTATATCTTAGTTGGGATCAAGTACAGGTACTGTTTTATTATTACAGAGAAAGGGGAATCATTTAACCATTAAATAAACCCAATAGGGCTGTTCTGCCCCCAATAAGGGGTAATTATATCTTAGTTGGGATCAAGTACAGGTACTGTTTTATTATTACAGAGAAAAGGGAATCATTTAACCATTAAATAAACCCAATAGGGCTGTTCTGCCCCCAATAAGGGGTAATTATATCTTAGTTGGGATCAAGTACAGGTACTGTTTTATTATTACAGAGAAAAGGGAATCATTTAACCATTAAATAAACCCAATAGGGCTGTTCTGCCCCCAATAAGGGGTAATTATATCTTAGTTGGGATCAAGTACAGGTACTGTTTTATTATTACAGAGAAAAGGGAATCATTTAACCATTAAATAAACCCAATAGGGCTGTTCTGCCCCAATAAGCGATGCAGCCGGCCCTGGACCCCCCTCTGGTACTGGAAAGTAAGTTTTGGGGGCCTCAGTAAAAGTAGCCCAGCTGAGTCTTAGATCAGTTGGGAAACAGGGACCCCCTTAAATGAGGTACAGGAAAGTACCTAGATAGTAAAACTCTAGTAAATCTCCTCTTTCTAGAGTCTCATAATTGAAGCAGAGATAGCATTTTTTGGAGCAAAAGTGGGGTTAAAAGTGGTGTAAATATAATCCACCAAAATTCCAACCACTTTTTGTTTTGTAATCAAATAAAGTTTATAGACACTTTTGTGAATATGAAACAGAGAAGAAAACTGACATTTTTTACATTTCCGTAGTAGTTACAGCAAACGTTTCTCCATTTAAAAATTTGGGGGGTTTGCAATTGCGATATGTGCCCTTCAGCTCTGCAGCGCTTCCGCCAATCACCATTTACAGCTATTTTAGTGGCAGTATTGGGGACTCATTAACATATTCAGGGGGATAAGCAGCCTATTGTCAGGGTACAAGCCCTATTTTACATATAAAAGTAGCTCATTGCCAACATGAAATAGGTGACACATTACTTTGCTAGTTTTTGCTTAATGAATGAATATTAGCATTCTGAGTGAATATACTGTATAAATCTTTATTTAAAGGGGAAGTAAAGTCTCCCCTGGCAAAGATTTAGTTTTAGTACCAGTACACAGCCCCTCAGCCCCTCAGCCCCTCAGCCCCTCAGCCCCGTCCCCAACACATCACTGACACTTTCCCCAAGTTATCTGCCCATAGGAGGAATTACAGAGCTGCTTAGCAGTGTTGGCCAGAACTTTTAGCTGTGATACTTCTTTACCTAGTGTCTCGGGGATCAGCAAGCAGTGCATGTACACTGGCACCCAAACTGGGATATTGGGTACTGCACATGCTCCTAGCTGAGATCCATTACAGGAAAGGAAGTTACATGGGCAAAAATGGGGGTGTGGTGCTACAGTTTTGGATGCATTATGGGGGTCACAGCTGAGTTGGTACAACTGTAACTGAAGTGCTCAGGGGAGTAGAAATGAGGATCAGTCTGTGCACTGGCATTTGAAATTTGCCAGGGGGTTTTACGTCCCCTTTAACAGAAGCCAACACCTAATCTCATGTGGTACTGCATTCATCAATTGGGAGATGAATAATAACTAAACATATAGGTAATAAAGCATGTACTCCCATAATGAAGCAGTGAATCTCTTCTCTGAAAGGTACAATCATAAGTACAGTTGAGTCACCTGATGGCAGACTGACAGGATTAGGAGGAGGAGCTAAAGGCACAATCATTAGTAAAAGGCACGGGTACAGCTGAGAGTCACCTGATGGCAGACTGACAGGATTAGGAGGAGGAGCTAAAGGCACAATCATTAGGAAAAGGCACGGGTACAGCTGAGAGTCACCTGATGGCTGACTGACAGGATTGGGAGGAGGAGCTAAAGGCACAATCATTAGTAAAAGGCACGGGTACAGCTGAGAGTCACCTGATGGCAGACTGACAGGATTAGGAGGAGGAGCTAAAGGCACAATCATTAGTAAAAGGCACAGGTAGAGCTGAGAGTCACCTGATGGCAGACTGACAGGATTAGGAGGAGGAGCTAAAGGCACAATCATTAGGAAAAGGCACGGGTACAGCTGAGAGTCACCTGATGGCAGACTGACAGGATTGGGAGGAGGAGCTAAAGGCACAATCATTAGTAAAAGGCACAGGTACAGCTGAGAGTCACCTGATGGCAGACTGACAGGATTAGGAGGAGGAGCTAAAGGCACAATCATTAGGAAAAGGCACGGGTACAGCTGAGAGTCACCTGATGGCAGACTGACAGGATTAGGAGGAGGAGCTAAAGGCACAATCATTAGGAAAAGGCACGGGTACAGCTGAGAGTCACCTGATGGCAGACTGACAGGATTAGGAGGAGGAGCTAAAGGCACAATCATTAGGAAAAGGCACGGGTACAGCTGAGAGTCACCTGATGGCAGACTGACAGGATTAGGAGGAGGAGCTAAAGGCACAATCATTAGGAAAAGGCACGGGTAGAGCTGAGAGTCACCTGATGGCAGACTGACAGGATTAGGAGGAGGTGGTAAAGACAATACAAGAAAATATTTTGTGCAAAATTTGGAAACTGTTTAAAAGACATATTCACAAAAGTGCAGATAGAGGTTTGTGACTATGGTGGGAAATCTGACAAATTTATCTACATTTCACTTTTTACCACTTTTGTGAATTCCCACCCTAGTAGTTGGGAGATATTGTGCCATACCCCCCAACTGTCCCGCTTTCCGCGGGACAGTCCCGGTTTTTAGAGCGCATCCCGCTGTCCCAGATGGTTCCATGAATGTCCCGCATTTCCGTAATAAATTACGGAAATGCGGAGCATTCATTGACTTATCCGGGACAGCGCGATGCGTTGGCGCTCCTTCCTCCCCAGCGGCTCCTCAGTGTATGCGGCTCCTTCTGCGGCGGTCCCAGGCCCTTTTATAAGGACTGTCTCAATTGGGGGCACTGTGTATGGGGTGGGACTGTCTCAATTGGGGGCACTGTGTATGGGGTGGGACGGTCTCAATTGGGGGCACTGTGTATGGGGTGGGACTGTCTCAATTGGGGGCACTGTGTATGGGGTGGGACGGTCTCAATTGGGGGCACTGTGTATGGGGTGGGACGGTCTCAATTGGGGGCACTGTGTATGGGGTGGGACTGTCTCAATTGGGGGCACTGTGTATGGGTAGTACTGTCTTTTAGGCTATTGAGGGCACTGTGTATGGGGGGCACTTTCTATGGGGAGCATTGTGTATGGGGGCACTGTGTATGGGTAGTACTGTCTTTTAGGCTATTGGGGGCACTGTGGATGGGGGGGCAAACTGGTACATAGTTATAACTCACTTATAACTGACTGCCTTCTCTCTATATTTGTATTTTATATGTAGGAGTTGCTATATTGTTTTCCTTAGGTAGTACAGTATGGGGTTATAGCACATTTGCGTCTGATCCCGCCATTTCTACTATATAAAAGGAGAATTTTTTGAAAAAAAAAATGGATGGGGTGTGGTAATTGGGGTGTGGCCACAAAAGTGGGCATGGTCAAAAAAATTGCCGCGCTGCGCGCACGGAATCTTTTTATCCCTCTTTTCATTTTTCAAATGTTGGGAGGTATGTTGTGCCCTTTGCACTAGCGATGCAGTCTGCCCTTGACCCAATCCAGCAATGATTTTCTGATCCCGGCCGGGTGAGAGGGGGCCATGATCACATTAATGGGGTTACTAACTTTGCCCTGGAGGAGTAACCCATAGCAACCAATCAGTAGGTAGCATTTACTGGTCACCTGTTTGAAAGCAACCATCCTGTTGGTTGCTATGTGTTACGGCTCCTGGGCAAAATTAGTGCCTTTTATTACATATGGGGTAAAGAATCACTGCTGCCTATTAACTGTCTCCATACATTGTATGTTAAGGTTTACAGTTAGGTTTCCTCCAACAACACAGCAAGGGCCCAGCTCTTGCTGTCATAATGTAACTGGATCTACAGATCAGCAGCCTGGGTGATAGCAGGGCTTTCATTCAACCTCCTCTCCTGCCCATTACATTACATTTCTACATGGCCTGAATATCAGGCTGCAAGGAATCCCTTTAGGTACTTACCAAGTCTCTTCAACAGAAAGCAAATACACCCAATCAACATCAGTATAACAGCCAGGCAAGCGCAGAATACAATGTAGCGACTGTACAGATCCCTGTGGGTTACTGGATGTCTCGTTTCTATATCGGGGGAAAAAAACCATAATTTATTTCAGGAACAAGAATGTAACTGATCTGTCTGACAAATGTAACCTATTCATATATCCAACTAGATATGTCATTATCCCTTACATAGGGAAATACTAAATATATACATGAATTACATTTTTTCAGTGGTGACCCTTACGCCTTCCCACACTCCCCACTTGTTTTAAAGTCACATATAAAGAATATATACAATAATGATTATCACAGCAGTCTATATTGTTACCCTACTGCCATCTAGAGGTCATTTATACACCCCTTTTACCATGTTCATTACTTCCACACATTACTTTAAAGTCACAATCACCTTGTCTACCCCTTACATGTTCTGTGGGTAGAAGAAATATGATGATTAAGCTGGAAACTGACACCGTGCTACCCTCCAACTACACAATACAAAGCACAGGGCACATTTAATAAAAAGGAATATTTAAGGAATAGCCCTTTGACATTGCAATGTTATAAAAGCTGGGCACAAATGGGTAAATGTGCAGTCCCTTGGCAAACTGGGCTACATACAATGCAGCCAAACAGGGCAATGTACGTCTAGAAAGACTTGCTCACCAGCTGGAAAAATTGGGGTAACTGGTACAGTTATGGAAAGCAAATAAGATTCATTAAGAACAACCTGTGGTTCAAGCTCTAAAAAAATGTGCCTACTCAGAATTATCTATTTAAATTCCAAGAACCAAATTACTTTGTGAGGGTGTAGTTGACTGTAATGAATTAGGAGGAACGAAAAGACAACCCTTCTAAGGTATATTCAGTTTTCTTAAATGAAAAAAGGTACCTCTCCTGATCACTTCAATTTACTTTTCCAAACAAATTACTAGTGCTTCTTGTTATACCAATGCAATAATTTTTATTGCAACCCCCCCCCCCATTTCAGTTAAAGTGACAAGTGCTGTGATTAAAATTGTCTTTATATCAATAGTACAACAGAAGAAGAAGTAAATTGAATATACCTTAAAAGGGTTGTCTTTTCTTTCCTCCTAGTTTATTACATAACCTACAAAAAAACAAAAACAACAACAACAAAAACACAAAGATATACAAGTGTTGCTCACCTCTGATCTGCATGGAGCTTTCCTTGCTCTGATTTAGAGAGCTGGAGACAGTGCAAGTGATATTTGATGATGTAGGCGGCAGGTAAATAGCACTAAGAATATGATACAAGCTCTTTTCATCTTTTAAAACTTTTTCCATTGATGGGATTACTTTGTTCCCCTCATTATCTGTCCAAATCAAATACGGTTCTGGGTACCAGCCATCGGACTCACAGAACACAGTGTCATCAGTAATTACGGAAATGACAGGGGGAGATCCAACAGCTGAAAAATATAGAAATATAATTAGTGGTGCAGTTGTACTGCATGTTGCCCATAACTCCCAGCAATAACATACTATAGCCTAGCAGCATACTTCTACTATTTCCCTGGGATCCCAGAATAGGGGAAACCCTGTGGAAACATCTCAGGGGAGGTACAGGGCCCCTTTGCACTGGGAGCTAGGCACTTGATCCTTCTCCCCTTAGGCTGATGCCACACGTGGCGTTTTACCGCTGCGTATTTTCTAATTCTCTCAGCGGCTGAAAAACGCCCGATATCATCATCCATAGAAATAACTTGAAAAGACTCGAAGGAAACCACACAATGCGGAAATACGCTAGAAAACACCTTAGCACAGATTTTTCAAGCGTTGGCTGAAATACGCCAGTATTTGCACAGCAAAGCTATTCCTATGTATACACAAAGGCAGCTGCCACACCTAGCGGAAATACGCAGCGTTTTTTGCTATTTGGCACTATTAGCACCATGGAAACGGGATTTGCTACGTCACCAGTACTAGGCTGAAAAACGCCATATAGTCAGGGGCTGTGTGGCTTGTGCGTGTTTTTAGGCTGAGAAAAAAACGCAACGTAAAAACGCCACGTGTGGCATCAGCCTTACATTAGTACGGCTGGGGGTCCTAAGATATCCTTATAACTGGGAAGGAGATGTCATACACTTCCCACCTCCATCCTTAAATAAATACGAATGCTGTTAGGGGTATGCAAAGGCCTCAATGGCAGGTGTCAATTAGAAATCATTCCCAGTGGGGAATCAATATATAAAACTCAGTGGTAAGTTCTGATCTCCAGTCAGTCAACGTCCCCTTTCAGATCAGCTCTCCATCTATATATGAGCTGTTGCTCGTTTCTTCAATCAGAAAGGTTTTCCCCCATATGTAATAATAAGCATTAAGTTTGCCCTGAGCCAGTGTCGGACTGGGACCCCAGGGGCCACCAGAAAACCTTAGACCCTAGGCCCACTCTCCAAACTATTTTTCCTCCTTTCCATACCCAACCTCTTTATTCTCCCAGTCTCTTTTATTTACATGCTAGCATCTATCCTTCCATCTATTTCTCCTCTTTCTTCCCATTCAGGAATAGGGAATGGCCATGAAACAGGCCAAATGGTCAGGAGCAGGAGGGCCCACTGACACCTGGGCCCACCGGGAGTTTTCCTGGTATCCTGCTGGGCCAGTCCGACACTGCCTGGTGGAGTAATATATAGCTACCAATAAGACATTTGCTTTTGAACAGGTAACCAGTTAATGCTGCCTGATGATTGGTAAATAATACCTTTTTTTCTACAATGCACTTGTATTACATACAGGTAGAGGATCCATTATTAATAAATCTCTGAATTATGGGAAGGCCATATCCTATAGGGTCCATTTTAAGCAATCATTTTTTGAAAATGATTTCCTTTTTCTCTGCAATAATAAAACAGAACCTTGTACTTGATGGGAACTAAGCTGCATGAATCCATATAGGGGGCAAAACAAACCTATTGGGTTTACTTAAGATATAGATCCAAATTATGGAAAGATCCCTTATGCGGAAAACCCCAGGTCCAACCATACCAAATAATAGATCCTATACCTGTGTTACTAAGAGCCTTGAATGCACCATTAGTCTATGGATACTTGTTACCCCCTGTGCTCTTACTAGAACATTAAAGGGACAATACCATACAAATAAGATTTTATTTAGAGCTGATAACAATGTATAAAGCTTAGCTAAAATACAAAGTTAAAATGTTTCACTGTTGAAAATGAACTTGTAAGTTTGCACTCACCCCCTTCTTTTGGACTGTCTGATCTTTGTGCCTGGCTCTGCCTCTCTTGGTTGATGGACACATCACGAGGTATCCTGACTCCACTTTCCTTATGTGAGTGAGTTTTTGAGTGGCCGGGAACTGATATAAGAGAATGAGGGATGTAGGACCAGTCAGTGATGTGCAGGTCAGACAGAGGAAAGAAGGCAGCCCCATGTGTTCCGGGAAGTCTCCAAATTAATAAAAGATCACTGAGCCATGTACATTGTTTTCAGCCAAAATAAACACTTATTTTCATGACAGTGTCCCTTTACACATGATCACTATGTGCTTACAACCATATTATTCATTTTATGAAAAAACTGCACATTTTACAAAGGATGCCCAGGTACACACTGGCCAGAGAGAAATAAATGATTACTTACTATTTCTTCGCATCTGCTGCAGTTAAAAATCAATATAGGTTTTGTTAAATATTTCACACATATAAACTGACGGAGAATCAGGATCATTACACACAGGTGTTTGAATGTTTGTCCATTTAAATGCATTAAAACACATATACAGCTGTGCTGCATTTACATGCTTTTTTTAAACAAATACATGTATTTTTGTGATTTAAACAAAAATTTCTGAATTTTATTATATTCAGCTTACATGTCAAATACCTGAACAACCCCCAACTCACTTTATAAAAAGGGCAATTTGTTCAGAGCTTGTTATCTACTTTTATACAAAAAAACGCCACTTCTATAATCAGCAGCCTTTGCTTAGATCATTATCAGGGGGTTCTAGGTGAACTGGTAATAAGTTTAATCAACTCCTTTTGAGCTCGAGAGAACCAGGAAGTGACAAGAAGTGCATAAGTGAAACTGATTTCATTTTCTGGTTTGGTGTCAGAAATACAAACACCATAGATATTTCTTACTTTTTGTCTGTTTTAATTATGTTCACCACTGTCTCTTTATATACGGTCTCTTTAATGGAAAGCAGATCTGCTTGTGGGTGGAGCCAGGCAGAATAAAATGGAATCAATGAGTACTTTACTCACCATTAACATTTAAATATACTGTTGTTATACCATGATGGTCACTGGACTCAACATAACAATAATATTTCCCAGAATCCTGAACTGTGACGTTACGGATAATCAAAGGGAAAATTCCCCTAGTGATGTTCTCTTTTAGCAGTTCTGTTCTGTTAGCAAACTGTGGCATCTGGGCTGTGTAATCATCTTTCCCATTAATATAAAGATGAACATAGGGCCGGTACATAGGCTTAAACCAACGGATTTCCATCTTCTCTGCGTTCATCTCAGGAGCCAGGCGAGCAGTTAACACCACGTCTGACCCAAGTGTAGCAACAACTGACGGTGCCGATACAACCTTATATTTAGCTGTAAAATATAAAGCCAGACACAAAAAAGGTACAGCTATTACGGTAAAGTATAATAAATTAGAGATTGAAAAAAATCACATTCAAATGGGTAAAAATACACCCACAATATTTCAGTAAATATACCCCTCCTTCCTTCCCCTCTAAAAACACAAATGTGGATTATTAAAAATAAAACCTTGGGAGAAGCTCCTCTTATTTTATATTCATAAGTGTAAGTGAAGGAGCCCAAGTACCAAACCTTTAGTTTATTTTATTTGGGAGTAACAGAGCAAAGCCCTAAATGGACCAATGGCAATAGCAGGTGGGATCACTCAGGGATGTGGGAGTTACCTGTGTGACAATGCCGGCATCTCGGCAGTTCTACCTGAGAGGATTCTCCCCATGTGGCCAGACAATGCCATCTGCCTAATCGCCATTTTATAGTTATAGATTCATGGCACTTTAGCACTCACTATTGGCATAAAATTCTATATATATAAAAGCACTTACCTGAAAGGGACCCTTTATACAGTGACCAAAGGATGGAGAAAGCAATCATAGTCTTATGCATGTTACATGCCATAATCTCCAACAACCAATCTAATCTGCAATGAGGGAATGAATACAAATGTAAATATGCATATTTATGCATATAAAATGTCATTAACAATTTCTAAAGGAAAAGTTAACCTGAATATTAAATGTTAATACCATTGTGTAGCCAGTCATTCTAAAGCAATATAAAGTCAGTATTTACTTTTATTTCTTATGTTTTTTTACTGATTTATATTCCCTAGCTGTGATCCAATAGCTACGGCTTAAAGTAGATGTTGTTATAAATACAAGAATGTACCAGTGCATTATACTCTTTTAAATATAGAAGGAATGTGTTTAAAAAAGTAGTGTTTCGGGTTGTTTTATTGGAAATTTCAGAAAAACCCTACTAGTCCTGCCGATCCTTTCCACTTCCTGCTGCTTCCTTTCCCAGGCTGTGCAGGGGGGCCGGCGGCACGGTAGGATAGGAACCAATCAGCAGCTAGGCTGACCTGATAGGAAACTAAAGTTTGTTGTTGCTGCAGGGCTGTGATTGGTTAATCCCCTCCTATTGTGTTTCTGGCCAGGACCGTAAGGACACGCCCACCCCTCATTTGAAACACAGGCAGGGACTATAGTAGATGTATAAAGATCTCCAATAAAGTGGGCAGTTTTAAAAGTAATTATAATTTTTTTAAACTAAAGTAAAACCAACATTATATATCATTTATTACCGCCTACAAGATTGGGAGGACTTTGATCAGGCTATAGGTCTCCTTTATATAACCTAGTAATTAAAGCAGAATAAAGTAAGAAGAGAAGAATGCCAGGGATATACTGAGCAGTTTGATGCCCAGTCTGTATAGCATTACCATGTTACTGGATGTGGCAAATAGTGACAACCAGAAATTTATTACTGCACAATAGACATGCTGATAAATTCCCAAGGGGTATATAAATCCTTCTAATTCAAACTAGGAATTAGCAGTTATAACTTTGTTATCGCTAAGGAAAGTAAGCCCAAGCTGCATAAGAAATTGGCTTGAAAGTCTGAATGAAATAAGACAATGAAAAAACATTAACAAAAAAATAGAAATAACTATAAAAAATAAATGTGATGGAAGGCAGCATTTTAAATTTAAACCAAAAAAAATTAAATAAAGCACCCACTTTTTCTAACCTTGAACCACAGTTACCTGGTGCCTAACCCTGCAAAGTTTGGGGACCCCGGTGTTATTACTGTGAGACTGGCAGCAGGTTGGATTTCTGCCAAGTCAATAAGTAAAATCTGATTGGCTGTTCACAGCTCCGCCCACTTTTGGGCATCCAGCAATCATCATGTTTTCATTCAGGCTGAGCCAATGCCTATGTGATTAAAGTTTGGGGGGTGTAGCAGCAGTTTGAAAATCTTCCCTGTCAAAGTCAATGGGAAAATTGGGGGGTTCGGAGCGGCGCCACAAAAAGATGGGGGGCGGGATCGCTTAGAAAAGCACAAGCAGCCTGCTCCGCTATAGGGAGAAGAAGTGTGGGGAGTTTGGGTGCTGTACCCCTAAAACTGTAGGAGGAGTAGCGTTTAGAAAATGGGGGGCGCTAAGAAGAAGAAGAAGCGGAAGAATCAGCTGAAGTGGAAGAACAGTCTGTGGGGTTTTCAACCCAACATAATAAAATAAATATAAAAACAAATGGAAAATTTCTTAAGAGCAAGTTAATAGTAACAGATCATTTAAAGATGAACTTTCCCATTAACTCATGACATATTACAGATAACAAAGGTTATAAGAATGAAATAACATTATTTAGAAGTGCCACTGACACTATTAAACAAAAAGTTTAATTTGAGTATAAAGCACATTTAATCTGTTCTATAAGCAGGCCTGTTTTACAAGATTACATTGATATACAGAGAAAAATGAGGGATACTGAGCTCCTTGGCTTTAGAATCTTTCTTCCTACAAATATCCATATTACTTCTCCCAATCCAACACAGAGAGCTGCTTAAAACTTTAAAAAAAATCTCACTCTATAGCAAAATATTACTGATCCATCATACTAATTTGTGTTAATGTGCTGGGAGATTTTATATATATATATATATATATATATATATATATATACACATACAGTGACACCAAGCATTACTGTGCAGGGATATATATATATATATATATATATATATATATATATATATATATAGTATACAGATACACAGTGACACTGAGCATTACTGTGCTGGGAGATATATATATATATATACAGTATACAGATACACAGTGACACTGAGCATTACTGTGCTGGGAGAGATATATATATATACAGTATATAGATACACAGTGACACTGAGCATTACTGTGCTGGGAGAGAGATATATATATATATATATATACAGTATACAGATACACAGTGACACTGAGCATTACTGTGCTGGGAGATATATATATATATATATATATATACCCGTATACCCTTAATGGGACTGCACTAGGCAAATCCCTAATGGAGAAGGACCTTGGAGTCCTTGTAGATAATAAACTTGGCTGTAGCAAGCAATGCCAGGCAGCAGCTGCAAGGGCAAACAAGGTTTTGAGCTGTATTAAAAGGGGTATAGATTCACGGGAGGAGGGGGTTATTCTTCCCCTTTACAGAGCACTGGTAAGGCCCCATCTAGAATATGCTGTTCAGTTTTGGTCTCCAGTGCTCAAACGGGACATTATTGAGTTAGAGAGGGTCCAGAGAAGGGCAACTAAGCTGGTAAAGGGTATGGAAAGTCTCAGTTATGGGGAAAGGCTGGCCAAGTTGGGTCTGTTTACACTGGAGAAGAGGCGCTTAAGGGGTGACATGATAACTATGTATAAATATATAAGGGGATCATATAATAACCTCTCTAATGTTTTATTTACCAGTAGGTCCTTCCAACGGACACGAGGGCACCCACTCCGTTTAGAAGAAGGGAGGTTCCATTTAAATATTCGGAAAGGATTTTTTACAGTGAGAGCTGTGAAGTTGTGGAATTCCCTCCCCGAATCAGTCGTGCTGGCTGATACATTATATAGCTTTAAGAAGGGGCTGGATGGCTTCTTAGCAAGTGAGGGAATACAGGGGTATGGGAGATAGCTCTTAGTACAAGTTGATCCAGGGACTGGTCCGATTGCCATCTTGGAGTCAGGAAGGAATTTTTTCCCCTCTGAGGCAAATTAGAGAGGCTTCAGATGGGGTTTTTTGCCTTCCTCTGGATCAACTTGTAGTTAGGCAGGTTAGGTATAGGCATTATGGTTGAACTTGATGGACGTATGTCTTTTTTCAACCCAACTTACTATGTTACTATGTTACTATATATATATACAGTATACAGATACACAGTGACACAGCATTACTGTGCTGGGAGATATATATATATATACAGTATACAGATACACAGTGACACAGCATTACTGTGCTGGGAGATATATATATATATATATATACAGTATATAGATACACAGTGACACTGAGCATTACTGTGCTGGGAGATATATATAAATACAGTATATAGATACACAGTGACACTGAGCATTACTGTGCTGGGAGATATATATATATATATACAGTAAAAAAAGGGAAAGTTGTGCTCAACAACTAAATTTAAAACCATTAGGCGGGGGTGCAATGAGGTTGTGACCACGAAATACATAGAAACAACAACAAGAGATCCTCTGCACTCACCCATTATCAATATATAGAACATTAAGACATTCGGTGCATTTAAGCTACTAAGAAATGCCTATCCCTTTAACCTTGAAAGCAAGTAAGTTGCAGGTAAAACTTAGTCCCTTGGCTAAATGTATATTGAAGCAGTAGAATTCTTAATGAATCGCATAAGTCAGTGTAGGAACTGGTCAAAAGGGATGACTTTGACGCAGTTGGCCAGCTTGAAGTATATTGCAATATATGGACAAACAATCCCTGTTTTGCTTAAAGGGAAGGGCATTTCTTAGTAGCTTAAATGCACCGAATGTCTTAATGTTCTATATATTGATAATGGGTGAGTGCAGAGGATCTCTTGTTGTTGTTTCTATGTATTTCGTGGTCACAACCTCATTGCACCCCCGCCTAATGGTTTAAAATTTAGTGGTTGAGCACAACTTTCCCTTTTTTTGCTATAGCTTATACAGGAGCAGTGGCCAGCTCCTTGTTGTAGCTCCCACCCCTCCCAGCTGCAGTCAGGTGATCCCAGTGGAGCCAATAAAAGGGCAACCATATGGGGGTTTTAACCTTGAAAGCAAGTAAGTTGCAGGTAAAACTTAGTCCCTTGGCTAAATGTATATTGAAGCAGTAGAATTCTTAATGAATCGCATAAGTCAGTGTAGGAACTGGTCAAAAGGGATGACTTTGACGCAGTTGGCCAGCTTGAAGTATATTGCAATATATGGACAAACAATCCCTGTTTTGCTTAAAGGGAAGGGCATTTCTTAGTAGCTTAAATGCACCGAATGTCTTAATGTTCTATATATTGATAATGGGTGAGTGCAGAGGATCTCTTGTTGTTGTTTCTATATATATACAGTATATAGATACACAGTGACACTGAGCATTACTGTGCTGGGAGATATATATACACAGTGACACTGAGCATTACTGTGCTGGGAGATATATATATATACAGTATATAGATACACAGTGACACTGAGCATTACTGTGCTGGGAGATATATATATATACAGTATACAGATACACAGTGACACTGAGCATTACTGTGCTGGGAGATATATATATATATATATATATATACAGTATACAGATACACAGTGACACTGAGCATTACTGTGCTGGGAGATATATATATATATATATATACACACAGTATATAGATACACAGTAGTGCTGGGCGGTATACCGGTAAAAACCGATCACCGGTTTTTTTTTTTTAAACCGATATGAATTTTCTACATACCCCCATACCGGTGTGCTGAATACTTCCGGGTGCGCACGTGACGTCAGCGCGCACGTGACGTCAGCGCGCACGTGACGTCAGCGCGCACGTGACGTCAGCGCGCACACTCTACAAAAGCGCCATCGCTAGGACGCATTCAGAGTCGGATACCAATGTGAGCTGTCGGGGGGTGCCTGGCCAGTAATTATATTTTATGTGAAGGGATGGGGTTGTGTTTGGGGGGGGTGGGGTGGGGGGTTATATTTATGTGAAGGGGATGGGGGGGTGTTTGGGGTGGGGGTGGGTGGTTTATACTTATGTGAAGGGGATGGGGTTGTGTTTGGGGGGGGTGGGTGGTTATATTTATGTGAAGGGGATGGGGGGGTGTTTGGGGTGGGGGTGGGTGGGTTATACTTATGTGAAGGGGATGGGGTTGTGTTTGGGGGGGTGGGATGGGGGGTTATATTTATGTGAAGGGGATGGAGGGGTGTTTGGGGTGGGGTGGGGGGGTGTGTGTGCGGATGGGGGGGTGTTTGGGGTGGGGGGGTGTTTGGGGTGGGGGGGGTGTTTGGGGTGGGGGGTGTGTGTGCGGATGGGGGGTGGGGGGTGCGTGGGGGGGTGGGGGGGCTGCGTGCGGATGGGGGGGTGTTTGGGGTGGCGGGGGGGTGCGGGTGGCGGGTGTTTGGGGTGGTCACCTAATCATGCATGGGGAAAAAAAAATACCGTCAAATACCGTGATACCGATATAATTTTGAAAAATACCGTGATATAAATTTTTGGTCATACCGCCCAGCACTAATACACAGTGACACTGAGCATTACTGTGCTGGGAGATATATAGATATATATATATATACAGTATACAGATACACAGTGACACTGAGCATTACTTTGCTGGGAGATATATATATATATATATATACAGTATACAGATACACAGTGACACTGAGCATTACTGTGCTGGGAGATATACAGTGGTGTGAAAAACTATTTGCCCCCTTCCTGATTTCTTATTCTTTTGCATGTTTGTCACACTTAAATGTTTCTGCTCATCAAAAACCGTTAACTATTAGTCAAAGATAACATAATTGAACACAAAATGCAGTTTTTAAATGAAGGTTTACGTTATTAAGGGAGAAAAAAAACTCCAAATCTACATGGCCCTGTGTGAAAAAGTGATTGCCCCCCTTGTTAAAAAATAACTTAACTGTGGTTTATCAATTTCAATTTTCAATTTCAATATCAATTTCTGTAGTCACCCCCAGGCCTGATTACTGCCACACCTGTTTCAATCAAGAAATCACTTAAATAGGAGCTACCTGACACAGAGAAGTAGACCAAAAGCACCTCAAAAGCTACACATCATGCCAAGATCCAAAGAAATTCAGGAACAAATGAGAACAAAAGTAATTGAGATCTATCAGTCTGGTAAAGGTTATAAAGCCATTTCTAAAGCTTTGGGACTCCAGCGAACCACAGTGAGAGCCATTATCCACAAATGGCAAAAACATGGAACAGTGGTGAACCTTCCCAGGAGTGGCCGGCCGACCAAAATTACCCCAAAAGCGCAGAGACAACTCATCCGAGAGGCCACAAAAGACCCCAGGACAACATCTAAAGAACTGCAGGCCTCACTTGCCTCAATTAAGGTCAGTGTTCACGACTCCACCATAAGAAAGAGACTGGGCAAAAACGGCCTGCATGGCAGATTTCCAAGGCGCAAACCACTTTTAAGCAAAAAGAACATTATGGCTCGTCTCAATTTTGCTAAAAAACATCTCAATGATTGCCAAGACTTTTGGGAAAATATCTTGTGGACCGACGAGACAAAAGTTGAACTTTTTGGAAGGTGCATGTCCCGTTACATCTGGCGTAAAAGTAACACAGCATTTCAGAAAAAGAACATCATACCAACAGTAAAATATGGTGGTGGTAGTGTGATGGTCTGGGGTTGTTTTGCTGCTTCAGGACCTGGAAGGCTTGCTGTGATAGATGGAACCATGAATTCTACTGTCTACCAAAAAATCCTGAAGGAGAATGTCCGGCCATCCGTTCGTCAACTCAAGCTGAAGCGATCTTGGGTGCTGCAGCAGGACAATGACCCAAAACACACCAGCAAATCCACCTCTGAATGGCTGAAGAAAAACAAAATGAAGACTTTGGAGTGGCCTAGTCAAAGTCCTGACCTGAATCCTATTGAGATGTTGTGGCATGACCTTAAAAAGGCGGTTCATGCTAGAAAACCCTCAAATAAAGCTGAATTACAACAATTCTGCAAAGATGAGTGGGCCAAAATTCCTCCAGAGCGCTGTAAAAGACTCGTTGCAAGTTATCGCAAACGCTTGATTGCAGTTATTGCTGCTAAGGGTGGCCCAACCAGTTATTAGGTTCAGGGGGCAATTACTTTTTCACACAGGGCCATGTAGGTTTGGATTTTTTTTCTCCCTAAATAATAAAAACCCTCATTTAAAAACTGCATTTTGTGTTTACTTGTGTTATCTTTGACTAATAGTTAAATGTGTTTGATGATCAGAAACATTTTGTGTGACAAACATGCAAAAGAATAAGAAATCAGGAAGGGGGCAAATAGTTTTTCACACCACTGTGTATATATATACAGTATATAGATACACAGTGACACTGAGCATTACTGTGCTGGGAGATATATATATATATACAGTATACCATACCTCCCAACATTTGAAAAATGAAAAGAGGGACAAAAAGTGTTGGTGCGCGCAGCGTGGCAATTTTTTGACCACGCCCACTTTTGTGGCCACACCCCAATCACTACACCCCATTTTTTGTAAAAATACTCCTTTTATATAGTAGAAATGGCAGGATCAGACGCAAATGTGCTATAACCTCATACTGTACTACCTAAGGGAAACAATATAGCAACTCCTACATTAAAATACAAATATAGAGAGAAGGCAGTCAGTTATAAGTGAGTTATAACTATGTACCAGTTTTGCCCCCCATACACAGTGGCCCCCCCATACACAGGAGCCCCCCCCATACACAGGAGCCCCACCATACACAGTACCCCCATACACAGTACCCCCATACACAGGAGCCCCCCCATATACACAGGAGCCCCACCACACACAGTACCCCCATACACAGGTGCCCCCCATACACAGGAGCCCCACCGCACACAATGTCCCCTATACACAGTAAGGAAGGTGAAATTGCCCAGCACACAAATAAACACAGCAGCCTCTTCTGCCTGATAAAAGCCAGAGCCCCCTCGGCCCCTGACCTGGTGAGCAGGAGAGGGATGCAGCCAATGCCAATAGTTAACCCTTGCCTGTCACAAATGCTCCTCCCAGGACAATTAAACATCAAGGTAAAGCTGAAAGCGGGACAGTTGTGAGGTATGGTATACAGATACACAGTGACACAGCATTATTGTGCTGGGAGATATATATATATATACAGTATACAGATACACAGTGACACTGAGCATTACTGTGCTGGGAGATATATATATATATATACATACAGTATACAGATACACAGTGACACTGAGCATTACTGTGCTGGGAGATATATATATATATATATACAGTATACCATACCTCCCAACATTTGAAAAATGAAAAGAGGGACAAAAAGTGTTGGTGCGTGCAGCGCGGCAATTTTTTGACCACGCCCACTTTTGTGGCCACACCCCAATCACTACACCCCATTTTTTGTAAAAATACTCCTTTTATATAGTAGAAATGGCAGGATCAGACGCAAATGTGCTATAACCTCATACTGTACTACCTAAGGAAAACAATATAGCAACTCCTACATATAAATACAAATATAGAGAGAAGGCAGTCAGTTATAAGTGAGCTATAACTATGTACCAGTTTTGCCCCCCATACACAGTGGCCCGACCATACACAGGAGCCCCCCCCATACACAGGAGCCCCACCATACACAGTACCCCCATACACAGGAGCCCCACCATACACAGTACCCCCATACACAGGAGCCCCACCATACACAGTACCCCCATACACAGGAGCCCCACCATACACAGTACCCCCATACACAGGAGCCCCACCACACACAGTACCCCCATACACAGGAGCCCCACCATACACAGGAGCCCCACCATACACAGTACCCCCATACACAGGAGCCCCACCATACACAGTACCCCCATACACAGGAGCCCCACCACACACAGTACCCCCATACACAGGAGCCCCACCATACACAGAAGCCCCACCACACACAGTACCCCCATACACAGGAGCCCCACCATACACAGTACCCCCCCCATACACAGGAGCCCCCCCATACACAGAAGCCCCACCACACACAGTACCCCCATACACAGGAGCCCCACCACACACAGTACCCACATACATAGGTGCCCCCCATACACAATGTCCCCTATACACAGTAAGGAAGGTGAAATTGCCCAGCACACAAATAAACACAGCAGCCTCTTCTGCCTGATAAAAGCCAGAGCCCCCTCATCCCCTGACCCACTGAGCAGGAGAGGGATGCCGCCAATGCCAATAGTTAACCCTTGCCTGTCACAAATGCTCCTCCCAGGACAATTAAACATCAAGGTAAGGCTGTGAGCTTGAGTGTAGCAGGGGAGATTGAAGAGTTAAGGGGGCGGGGCTTTATTCCCGGAGCAGAGCAGGCACAGCAATCAATTAAATGGCAAAGCTGAAAAGCGGGACATCTAACAGTGAGTCCGGGGCAGCGGGAAGTGCCATAAATATCGGGACAGTTGTGAGGTATGGTATACAGATACACAGTGACACAGCATTACTGTGCTGGGAGATATATATATATATATATATTACAGTATATAGATACACAGTGACACTGAGCATTACTGTGCTGGGAGAGAGAGATATATATATATATATATATATATATATATATATATATATATATATATACAGTATATAGATACACAGTGACACTGAGCATTACTGTGCTGGGAGATATATATATATATATATATATACAGTATATAGATACACAGTGACACTGAGCATTACTGTGCTGGGAGAGATATATATATATATATATATATATATATACAGTATATAGATACACAGTGACACTGAGCATTACTGTGCTGGGAGATATATATATATATATATATATATACAGTATATAGATACACAGTGACACTGAGCATTACTGTGCTGGGAGATATATATATATATATATATATATATATACAGTATATAGATACACAGTGACACTGAGCATTACTGTGCTGGGAGAGATATATATATACAGTATATAGATACACAGTGACACTGAGCATTACTGTGCTGGGAGATATATATATATATATACAGTATATAGATACACAGTGACACTGAGCATTACTGTGCTGGGAGAGATATATATATATATATACAGTATATAGATACACAGTGACACTGAGCATTACTGTGCTGGGAGAGATATATATATATATATACAGTATATAGATACACAGTGACACTGAGCATTACTGTGCTGGGAGATATATATATACAGTATATAGATACACAGTGACACTGAGCATTACTGTGCTGGGAGATATATATATATATATATACAGTATATAGATACACAGTGACACTGAGCATTACTGTGCTGGGAGAGATATATATATACAGTATATAGATACACAGTGACACTGAGCATTACTGTGCTGGGAGATATATATATACAGTATATAGATACACAGTGACACTGAGCATTTACTGTGCTGGGAGATATATATATATATATACAGTATATAGATACACAGTGACACTGAGCATTACTGTGCTGGGAGAGATATATATATATATATACAGTATATAGATACACAGTGACACTGAGCATTACTGTGCTGGGAGAGATATATATATACAGTATATAGATACACAGTGACACTGAGCATTACTGTGCTGGGAGATATATATATATATACAGTATATAGATACACAGTGACACTGAGCATTACTGTGCTGGGAGAGATATATATATATATATATACAGTATATAGATACACAGTGACACTGAGCATTACTGTGCTGGGAGAGATATATATATACAGTATATAGATACACAGTGACACTGAGCATTACTGTGCTGGGAGAGATATATATATACAGTATATAGATACACAGTGACACTGAGCATTACTGTGCTGGGAGAGATATATATATATATATACAGTATATAGATACACAGTGACACTGAGCATTACTGTGCTGGGAGAGATATATATATACAGTATATAGATACACAGTGACACTGAGCATTACTGTGCTGGGAGAGATATATATATATACAGTATATAGATACACAGTGACACTGAGCATTACTGTGCTGGGAGATATATATATATATACAGTATATAGATACACAGTGACACTGAGCATTACTGTGCTGGGAGAGATATATATATATATATATACAGTATATAGATACACAGTGACACTGAGCATTACTGTGCTGGGAGAGATATATATATACAGTATATAGATACACAGTGACACTGAGCATTACTGTGCTGGGAGAGATATATATATACAGTATATAGATACACAGTGACACTGAGCATTACTGTGCTGGGAGATATATATATATATACAGTATATAGATACACAGTGACACTGAGCATTACTGTGCTGGGAGAGATATATATATATATATATATACAGTATATAGATACACAGTGACACTGAGCATTACTGTGCTGGGAGAGATATATATATACAGTATATAGATACACAGTGACACTGAGCATTACTGTGCTGGGAGAGATATATATATACAGTATATAGATACACAGTGACACTGAGCATTACTGTGCTGGGAGAGATATATATATATATATATATATACAGTATATAGATACACAGTGACACTGAGCATTACTGTGCTGGGAGAGATATATATATACAGTATATAGATACACAGTGACACTGAGCATTACTGTGCTGGGAGAGATATATATATACAGTATATAGATACACAGTGACACTGAGCATTACTGTGCTGGGAGATATATATATATATATATATATATATACAGTATACAGATACACAGTGACACTGAGCATTACTGTGCTGGGAGATATATATATATACAGTATATAGATACACAGTGACACTGAGCATTACTGTGCTGGGAGAGATATATATATACAGTATATAGATACACAGTGACACTGAGCATTACTGTGCTGGGAGATATATATATATATATACAGTATATAGATACACAGTGACACTGAGCATTACTGTGCTGGGAGAGATATATATATATATATACAGTATATAGATACACAGTGACACTGAGCATTACTGTGCTGGGAGAGATATATATATACAGTATATAGATACACAGTGACACTGAGCATTACTGTGCTGGGAGATATATATATATATACAGTATATAGATACACAGTGACACTGAGCATTACTGTGCTGGGAGAGATATATATATATATATATATACAGTATATAGATACACAGTGACACTGAGCATTACTGTGCTGGGAGAGATATATATATACAGTATATAGATACACAGTGACACTGAGCATTACTGTGCTGGGAGAGATATATATATACAGTATATAGATACACAGTGACACTGAGCATTACTGTGCTGGGAGAGATATATATATATATATATACAGTATATAGATACACAGTGACACTGAGCATTACTGTGCTGGGAGAGATATATATATACAGTATATAGATACACAGTGACACTGAGCATTACTGTGCTGGGAGAGATATATATATATACAGTATATAGATACACAGTGACACTGAGCATTACTGTGCTGGGAGATATATATATATATACAGTATATAGATACACAGTGACACTGAGCATTACTGTGCTGGGAGAGATATATATATATATATATATATACAGTATATAGATACACAGTGACACTGAGCATTACTGTGCTGGGAGAGATATATATATACAGTATATAGATACACAGTGACACTGAGCATTACTGTGCTGGGAGAGATATATATATACAGTATATAGATACACAGTGACACTGAGCATTACTGTGCTGGGAGATATATATATATATACAGTATATAGATACACAGTGACACTGAGCATTACTGTGCTGGGAGATATATATATATATATATATATACAGTATATAGATACACAGTGACACTGAGCATTACTGTGCTGGGAGAGATATATATATACAGTATATAGATACACAGTGACACTGAGCATTACTGTGCTGGGAGAGATATATATATACAGTATATAGATACACAGTGACACTGAGCATTACTGTGCTGGGAGAGATATATATATATATATATATATATATATATATATATATACAGTATATAGATACACAGTGACACTGAGCATTACTGTGCTGGGAGAGATATATATATATATATATATACAGTATATAGATACACAGTGACACTAAGCATTACTGTGCTGGGAGAGATATATATATACAGTATATAGATACACAGTGACACTGAGCATTACTGTGCTGGGAGAGATATATATATACAGTATATAGATACACAGTGACACTGAGCATTACTGTGCTGGGAGATATATATATATATATATATATATATACAGTATACAGATACACAGTGACACTGAGCATTACTGTGCTGGGAGATATATATATATATATATATATATATATATATACAGTATATATATACTGTATACTCTATATACGTCCATTGAAAGTGCCAGTCCTACAGCAACACTAGGGGGCTGATTTACTTACCCACGAACGGGTCGAATGGAGTCCGATTGCGTTTTTTTCGTAATGATCGGTACTTTGCGATTTTTTCGTATGTTTGCGTAGCGTTAAAACTTACGCGAAAAGTTGCGCATTTTTCGTAGCGTTAAGTTTTAACGCTACGAAAAATGCGCAACTTTTCGCGTAAGTTTTAACGCTACGAAAAATGCGCAACTTTTTACGCAACTTTCGTAATGGATACGAAAAACTCGCGTTTTTACGCAAAAATCGTATTGGTAACGAAAAATTCGTACAGAATCCGAAAAAAATCGCAAAACATACGAAAAAGTCGCAAAATGTTCGTTTTCAAGTCGGAACTTTTCCAATTCGGGTCGGATTCGTGGGTTAGTAAATCAGCCCCTAGGTGTCCAAGCGTTCATAAATAAAGTACATACACTTGGAAATCTCCATACAGACACACTATTACTCTGCACTCTCCCTATGACATGCCGGTCTGTTTACACAAAATCCATGGTGTGCCCTGCGGCTCAGCCTGTTGTGAGAATTTGGCAGGGAAATATCACTGAGCAGATATGGGCGTGTAAGCACTCGCAGCGGTACCTGTATTAGCGCAGAGCCTTCCCCGAACCCGGTGAGAGAAACAGCTGAAATCAAAGCAGCGTTCCCCCGTAGTCAGAGCACTGGAACCCCGATGTAGGCCTGAGCCTGTGGCGCATGCGCATCCTTTCTGCTCACATACAACTCACCAGTGTGGTGAGTTCCAGTGTTCGTCCATATAGTTTTGCGGTAGATGGCCTTGGAAGAGTTGGCCGCTGGAGAGTAATGGCGCATTATATACAGTATCCGTGTGTCAGGCTGACAGAGTCGGTAAACTTTTCCACACGTAGGGCCAGTATACAATTCAAACACATCTAACCTAAAGATCTATCCAGCCTAGGGCCGCAGGAGTATTTTCACAAGTCGTTTCCTACTTTTTAATAATAATTGGTGGGATGTTGTAAGAGAAATGTGGTGATTTTTCTCGATGTAAATCTGTGAAGTGCCGCCGGGTAAATTCTAGTTTTCTGCCGTAAAGGAACGCCGTGTGGGCTGTTAGCCTGCAGGGTACTGATAATAAGGTGCAAACGTTAATGTGGAGAAATTCCCCTTGTTAAAAACTCATTCTTGTGTTATTAGTGAATTGGATAATATTGACAGGAGAAATGTCACCTTGTGAATGGTCACAGAAACATATATTCTCCTATTAGTAGGTCTCCCTGATCCTTTGTTAAGCCAACAATACTCCTAAAGCCCTTGGCCCACTATTAAAAGCCTCACTCCACCCTCTCCCAGCACATCAGCACATCTGATTAACCCTTATATAAATATATATATACGCTTATACACACACGTATTTACATTGACGGAGATCAATTAAAGCAGATGTGGGACTTGGGGTGACTCTCCAACAACACACAGTGGCCTCTATCCAGAGAGGAATGTCCCCTTGGTATCAGAACCCCTCCCTTTACACACCCATATTTGGGAAAAATATATAATATTGATTGTCATTATACATCGTCTTTTAGATTATGTGGTTTACCTCATAAAGTGCCCTTTATAAAACAGGAATCAGTCAACATTAGAATTAATCATTCATAAAATCAATCATAAAATTGATAGTTCATTTCCATAAATGTTAACATTCTATTGCATCTCTCAGTTTTTTTAGTGATAGATGCCGTTCCTCCCCAACAAGAAGAGGGGGTAACAGGCTTCTATAGCTACAATAATGGGAAATACTTTACATACATATACGCTACACACACTTGAACCAAAAGGTATCATGAATATGATCTGACAGTTTTTGTGTGATACTGCATACTGAGCAAAATAGTTTTTGTGGAAATGTAAGACTATCATGGCCTTAGAGTAGGGGTCCTCAAACCTTTTTAAATGCTTTTTAAACAGGGGGCCAGTTCACAGTCCCTCAGACTGTTGGGGGGCTGGACTATAGTTTGGCTTGGTGCATCCTCACCCTGGCTACTACCTGTCTGCCTCAGCGTTATCCTCAGCCCCAGCGCATCAGGTCACTGCATCCCACCGGCCAACGCGAATGACGTGACGTGAAGCGCTGCGGCCGAGGACAACGTTGAGGCAGACAGGCTAAGAGCTGTGACAGCCCCAACCCCACCCCGAATATGAAATATTTTTGGAAAGCACACATGCTGTCCATTTCAAAATAAGTAAATATGTCTCTAGCACAAGCTACAAAACTTTACTAAACTTAGCAATTTCAGAAAACTGTCACAACATTTTCAATTAACAGAGTCTTACCCTTATGTATTCCAACGTACACAGTTAATATGCCAGAGGTCTCTGAACAGTTTGGTGCCCCATATGCATTCAAAAATGTATCGCAGGCGACCAATCTCCCTGTGTGCCACTGGCCTTAAGCTGCAAGTCTCAGTTCCACCAAGGTATGGGGGCATGGCATTCCCCTAAGGCATGAAGGTAGCACTTTTATCTAAGCCCCTATAATGGGAAGGTTTATTTACAAACACCAAGACCACACCCGTTGGTGCTTAACGGAATACCCAGTACAACGGATACAAGTGCTTCTGCAAAACTACCATCCAGTACGACCACACCTATTTTGTTTAATTACACTTCTGTAACAAGATATAGGCTTCTAAATGTCTAAAAGAAAAGAAGAAAAATATTTTCCATAATATAAACACATATCAGAAACATGAATTATGTTATGCACAAAAATATATATATATATATATATATCAGAAACATGAATTATGTTATGCACAAAAATACAACGGATTTGGAAAGTTCAATGAACGTGCCAATACCTAATATATATATATAGCTTTATGGAAATTTCTCGCTTGTTAAGAACCCAGGATCTGTTTTTTAGTAAACAACCCGTAAAATTCACCTCCTTGAGTATCAGCCAATCCTCTCTCAGGAGAAGCCTTTTATAGCTCCTGATCACATGACCTCACAGCCTGAGCTACAGGTTTCTGTGAAGAGGGTTGTTTGCTGTTTGAATTTACACAGCAATAGTAGTACTATTTAATAGTGTGCTTAATAGATTTTGACTTTCCTTCTCCTTTAACTCCCCACCACTGCTTGCTTTGACTCTCAGCTTTACAGGGAGGTGCTGCATAGGATCTCTGCTGTTAATGGGCAATTGTTACCCTACCAGCTAGAGTCACTCTCCCTGTGGAGTGCAGCCCCACCATCTGTGCTGTTTGCTCCCTGCCACTGGGTCCTTCCTGCCTTGTAGTCGGGACCTTCTGGTCCCTAACACTTGTATAGGCCAAAAACTCCCAGCAGTACCTGCTAACTTTCCACAGCACTGCTCCAGAAAGCTGCATACTTTAGATTTCAAGGCCAAATATTCCAATTAGAGTAGGTTTGCCCTAGAAAACTATACATTTTGAAAATAGTGCATATGAATTTTTTCATCAGCTAACTTGTAGTTTCTACAAACAAACCCCCCTACTTGCATGTTGTGTGTTGTAACACCCCCTAAGGGCTCTGGCACACGGGGAGATTAGTCGCCCGTGACAAAACTCCCTGTTCGCGGGCGACTAATCTCCCTGAGTTGCCCCCACCTGCCATCCCACCAGCGAAAATGTAAGTCACCGGTGGGATGGCATACGCGGCGGTGCGATTTCGGCAAATCGCCGAAGTTGCCTCGCGAGGCTTTTTCGGCGATTTCCCGAAATCGTGCCGCCGCGTGTGCCAACCCACCGGCGACTTACATTTTCGCTGGTGGGATGGAAGGTGATGGCAACTCGGGGAGATTAGTCGCCCGTGAACAGGGAGTTTTGTTGCGGGCGACTAATCTCCCCGTGTGCCAGAGACCTAACTGTACAGAAACTCCTGAAATACCATATATTTTTGGAAAGTACACATTCTGACAAATCCAACATGGGAAAAGACACCTTTCTACACCAAAGTACCAACCTGAAAAGCTTTCCTTAAGTTAGCATTTTTTAATGACATTTCTGATGTTGCAATTTACCACATTTATCTCACACAATTTCTTACATTTGTATTTTCATACAAACGGAAATATCCCCAAATATAAACGCCAAAGGTTATGCATGGGATCCAAATGAAAGTAATGCAGGTGAATTTTCAAGCCTGTCAACTTAGTTTCACCCCCAAACTGTACAGATACCCCCAAAAAAACATATTTTTGGTATGTACACATTCTGATAAATCCAAAACAGGTGAAGACGTCTTTCTACACCGAAGTACCAAATGGCAAAGCTACTCTAATGAAATGCAATGAACAACAATGCAAGTGTAAAATGCAGTAAAATCACAAAAATGAAATACAATTAGGCAAATCAGTGAAATAAAATTATTTTACAGTGTGGTTAGTGGTCAGAATACCTGATCCAATGTTCACACTGTAAAATAAATAGTTTTTAGGGGAAAAACAAAAGACAAAATTATTAAATAAGGAACCAAAAAAAAAAAGTATGTGTGTTTGTGTGTATACTTTTGTGTACACCTCTAAAAGGAAAATTTAAATCAATACTTACCAAATTTTCCTTTCCTGGTTACTATGGGCAGCCTTTACAACTATGGGTTTTCCCTGCCCTCTAACCATCGATAGGACAGAAACTCCTATTCACCTATTACCCCCTGGATATAACCTTCCCCCTCCCTGTAGGCCACATCTTTGTGTCCAAGCCTAAACCTTGGGAGGGAGACGGTGTGGAGGAAAATTTCGATAAGTATTGATTTAAATTTTCCCTGGTCACTATGGCAGCCTACACACCTATGGGTCAATACCCAAGCAGAACGGGTGGGTTAAACCAAAACAAACACAAAACTTTTTTCAAGCAGAAACAAAAATAGTATTTATTCAGCTACTGCCTGAGGAAGCACACTGCTTCCAGCACTTTGCTTCCAAATTTGTTTCGCCTATCCACATACAGTGGTGTGAAAAACTATTTGCCCCCTTCCTGATTTCTTATTCTTTTGCATGTTTGTCACACTTAAATGTTTCTGCTCATCAAAAACCGTTAACTATTAGTCAAAGATAACATAACTGAACACAAAATGCAGTTTTTAAATGAAGGTTTACGTTATTAAGGGAGAAAAAAAACTCCAAATCTACATGGCCCTGTGTGAAAAAGTGATTGCCCCCCTTGTTAAAAAATAACTTAGGCTGATGCCACACCAGGCGTAGGGCTGATTTTTTCGGCAAGCGGAAAAACGCTTGCCGAAAAATCAGCCCTACGCCTGCTACTTGTGCCAGCACCCGAATGAATGGGATACGCTCGGGTGAAGGCACAAGTAGCCGATATACGCAAGAAAACGCGAGACTTTGCATTCTCACGCGTTTTCGTGCGTATATCGGCTACATGTGCCTGCACCCGAGCGTATCCCATTCATTCGGGTGCAGGCACAAGTAGCAGGCGTAGGGCTGAATTTTCGGCAAGCGTTTTTCCGCTTGCCGAAAAAATCAGCCCTACGCCTGGTGTGGCATCAGCCTTAACTGTGGTTTATCACACCTGAGTTCAATTTCTGTAGTCACCCCCAGGCCTGATTACTGCCACACCTGTTTCAATCAAGAAATCACTTAAATAGGAGCTACCTGACACAGAGAAGTAGACAAAAAGCACCTCAAAAGCTAGACATCATGCCAAGATCCAAAGAAATTCAGGAACAAATGAGAACAAAAGTAATTGAGATCTATCAGTCTGGTAAAGGTTATAAAGCCATTTCTAAAGCTTTGGGACTCCAGTGAACCACAGTGAGAGCCATTATCCACAAATGGCAAAAACATGGAACAGTGGTGAACCTTCCCAGGAGTGGCCGGCCGACCAAAATTACCCCAAGAGCGCAGAGACAAATCATCTGAGAGGCCACAAAAAACCCCAGGACAACATCTAAAGAACTGCAGGCCTCACTTGCCTCAATTAAGGTCAGTGTTCACGACTCCACCATAAGAAAGAGAAAAGATTTCCAAGGCGCAAACCACTTTTAAGCAAAAAGAACATTATGGCTCGTCTCAATTTTGCTAAAAAACATCTCAATGATTGCCAAGACTTTTGGGAAAATACCTTGTGGACCGACGAGACAAAAGTTGAACTTTTTGGAAGGTGCGTGTCCCGTTACATCTGGCGTAAAAGTAACACAGCATTTCAGAAAAAGAACATCATACCAACAGTAAAATATGGTGGTGGTAGTGTGATGGTCTGGGGTTGTTTTGCTGCTTCAGGACCTGGAAGGCTTGCTGTGATAGATGGAACCATGAATTCTACTGTCTATCAAAAAATCCTGAAGGAGAATGTCCGGCCATCTGTTCGTCAACTCAAGCTGAAGCGATCTTGGGTGCTGCAGCAGGACAATGACCCAAAACACACCAGCAAATCCACCTCTGAATGGCTGAAGAAAAACAAAATGAAGACTTTGGAGTGACCTAGTCAAAGTCCTGACCTGAATCCTATTGAGATGTTGTGGCATGACCTTAAAAAGGCAGGTTATGCTAGAAAACCCTCAAATAAAGCTGAATTACAACAATTTTGCAAAGATGAGTGGGCCAAAATTCCTCCAGAGCACTGTAAAAGACTCGTTGCAAGTTATCGCAAACGCTTGATTGCAGTTATTGCTGCTAAGGGTGGCCCAACCAGTTATTAGGTTCAGGGGGCAATTACTTTTTCACACAGGGCCATGTAGGTTTGGATTTTTTTTCTCCCTAAATAATAAAAACCCTCATTTAAAAACTGCATTTTGTGTTTACTTGTGTTATTTTTGACTAATAGTTAAATGTGTTTGATGATCAGAAAAATTTTGTGTGACAAACATGCAAAAGAATAAGAAATCAGGAAGGGGGCAAATAGTTTTTCACACCACTGTAGTAGTGCTTTAAAAATATGGTCGGCTGACATCTTTGCCTGAAATGCCCATGAAGTACTTAGAAGTACTTGCAGAGTGTGTCCTCACCCCTTAGGAAATTGTTTTTCTTTCTTCTGGTATGCCAATCTTATACAGCCGCTTGACCCCTTCTATTACCATTAGGTATAATAAAAAGTTCATTTGACTTTTTCCAAGTCTTAGTTCTTTCCAAATAGATTGTCACACATCTCACCACTGTTGGACCAAGGACTGCATTAATAACCCACCCCAATCCAACTAAAAAATTGAAATTTGCCTGATCGACACCAGGCCGATTGTAGGCCAGATATCGGGTAAGCCTGTCGGGGGTGCACATACACAGGCAGATAAGCTGCCAAATTGCTCTAAAGGACCCAAATCAGCAGCTTCATGTACATTACTTTACTGTGTTGCACTAGTACGAGGTATTTTTTGTCATATGAGGACACCTGCTGGTCACAATTCATACACTTTGATGCTTGCTCTTTTTATTATTCTGATGGTTCAAATTTCCAGGTGAATATAATGATACTAATTTGTGTGTGTGGTTGTACCTCACTATGATTTTAAAGGGCAAATTCACCTGTATATTGAAAAAAAGACATTTTGTAAATAAAAATCCATAATTCCAAGCAAACTTTGCAAATTAAATTATTTGGACATTTTTAATTGGTTTTAAAGTTGTATGTAAATGTAATTCCTATTGGAAGCAGTGTCTGCCTTTACCTTTGTATTATTAGCACTCCTTCTTCTGACTGTTGAATCAATATAAAATAAGACCTCTGCCACCAAGACTCTAGTTCTCAAAATTACTTGCCTTTTCTGTGATTAACAGAAGCCGTAGATGCTCTTTCTCAGCAGAGCAAAATCCCTGTTTTCCTTCTGAAGGTATATCTCTGTCTGTACAGTTACAGGACCAGCAGGTGGCACTGTTACAAAATTTATTATATTGGCAGGTAATAAAAAACTTAAATAGTTCTGGAACTAAAAAAGAAAATATGTCATGTAAATTGCAAAAAGTTCTTAGAAAAGCACCCTTTTACATTACATTTTTTAAGGTTTACTTATCCTTTAAGATAAGTGTTTCTGACCAGTGTCTGCCTGTCACCATTTGCCTAGACAGATGTTCTTTGTTCCTAGTGCATGGGGCTAAAATAGCCAATAGCTAGTCCGAATATTAGAACATTCACAGAGCTAGACCAGCCTGTAGCCAATCAGAGGACAGGATTTTCACAGGACAAGAAGAAGCTATAGCTTATAGAAACACTAGAACAGAACCACAGAAGGACTTCCTGCCCTGCTATTATAGCAGATACCTCTGTGGCTGCCAGAAGAAGGAATTTACTCTGATTAACCGTTATATTCATCTGTATAAATATATATGAGAAGTTATACTGCCCATTTGACTATAAAAGCTGCCCAGTCTGCAGGGCAATGATCAAGAATAAATGACAAAAATCCTCATTTTGTATAATAAGCCAATCATCATCTTGATGCTGAGCGGTAACACCAGCCTGTGTGTGTTTGTGCCTCACAAGAGGAAATAACACCTCCGCTCAGTGCTGTGTGGGTGCCGGTCAGAGCGGCCACTTCTATCTCTAACCTGTAACTGCTAATTAGTTATTAGGCACAGGGTGAAGGAAAGGTGCCTCTGCCCAGCGCCAACAGCCATCAGAGATCCACTGGGGAAATGGGAGTTTATTTCTACTGGACCCTGGCACTTCTTTATCTTCATAAAAGTAAGTTGGTTCCTGTAGTAGAACTGGGTTTATTTATTAGACTTATTACAGAGAAAGGGGAATAATTTAACCATTAAATAAACCCAATAGGGCTGTTCTGCCCCCAATAAGGGGTAATTATATCTTAGTTGGGATCAAGTACAGGTACTGTTTTATTATTACAGAGAAAAGGGAATCATTTAACCATTAAATAAACCCAATAGGGCTGTTCTGCCCCAATAAGGGGTAATTATATCTTAGTTGGGATCAAGTACAGGTACTGTTTTATTATTACAGAGAAAAGGGAATCATTTAACCATTAAATAAACCCAATAGGGCTGTTCTGCCCCCAATAAGGGGTAATTATATCTTAGTTGGGATCAAGTACAGGTACTGTTTTATTATTACAGAGAAAAGGGAATCATTTAACCATTAAATAAACCTAATAGGGCTGTTCTGCCCCCAATAAGGGGTAATTATATCTTAGTTGGGATCAAGTACAGGTACTGTTTTATTATTACAGAGAAAAGGGAATCATTTAACCATTAAATAAACCCAATAGGGCTGTTCTGCCCCCAATAAGGGGTAATTATATCTTAGTTGGGATCAAGTACAGGTACTGTTTTATTATTACAGAGAAAAGGGAATCATTTAACCATGAAATAAACCCAATAGGGCTGTTCTGCCCCAATAAGGGGTAATTATATTTTAGTTGGGATCAAGTACAGGTACTGTTTTATTATTACAGAGAAAAGGGAATCATTTAACCATTAAATAAACCCAATAGGGCTGTTCTGCCCCAATAAGGGGTAATTATATCTTAGTTGGGATCAAGTACAGGTACTGTTTTATTATTACAGAGAAACGGGAAATATTTTTTTAAAAATTTGAAATAATTGATTAGAATGGAGTCTATGGGAGATGGAACTTTCTGGATAATGGGTTTCTGGATAACGCATCCCATACCTGTAGTATCGATATACGAACATGGCCAATAGGGTTAGAGGCACCCAGGGAATGTTGCCACCTCTGAGCTTAGAATTTTAGAAAAGTAAAATGGCACCAAAAAAATTTGAAAAACAACATGTTTCAAAGGACTGTTTTTTTCCAAAGCATTTTTCCTGGTAAAAGTCTAACTATTTTGTGGCAAACAAAATTGCCCCAGTCTTTTCTTGGATACAAATTTCTCCTATTTTGTTGTTGCCTTGTCTCAGGCCAGAAAACTCCATCCCACTGTTAATCAATGGCAGCCGCACATTTGTTAGAGGTAAATTAGAGCCGAGGACGGCTGCTCAGATGTTCCACATGAGGAAATCTCTTTTTTGCCCCCTAACATCTGCCCTTCACAAAATTAATTGATGTAAAATTCATCATGTTTTTTGAGTCATTTATGAGCAGTTACCGTACTTTTGCCTAATCATGGGAAAGACAGACTTGTGTGGCAAGAGACTGTTGCCTATGGCAGTTCAGCAAACTGAGCCTTTTGTTGGTTATTTATCTCCAGTCAACTCTAATACCCCAGTCCTGTTCCATGGAGCATCCCAGATATGGTCTATATGGACACACAGAATATATATATACATATATATATATATATATATATAGATAGATATATAGATAGATATATATATAGATAGATATACACAACTATAAATATAATCCCTCAATGTGGTTTCTTTGCTTTCTTAGCTATTATATCTGCGCAACCCTGTGGCCCCACCATAAACGTGAGCGTTACAGAGGGAGGACAAGTGTCTCTGCACGTGAATGAGACAGAAATCATCAAAGTCAGTTGGGACGTGAGCAATGGAACCTATGAGAATTTATTTGCCAAGAAGCAGCCGGGCACATCAATGGAGGCCGTAGCGGATAAATACAGAGGGAGGGTGCATGAAATGGGCAACAGTTCCTTACTGGTTTCCAATCTGAGCCTGCGGGACTGGGGAACCTACACGGCTCATGTATTCAGCTATAGTGGAGTTTGCCAGCAGAGCTATGATGTCCGAGTGTATCGTAAGTGTTAGAGCCATATCCATCCAATTATCAGTAATGTGTGTAGAATCCCTGAACTATTAAACACTGTATAGACATGGGCAGAGTTGGACCTACTGGTGTCTCTTCTATGGAGCAATTTGCCCCAGGCTGATGCACTTCTTATGTCAAAAAATGATCAGGCTGAGGATGGCCAAGCCACCATTTTGTTTAATCACTAAGGTAGTTCTAGCAAGGGCTTGGGCTGGATGTATGTGTCCACAGTATAACTTTAGCAAGGCTAAACAATGACTACATGGTGCTCCACAGCCAAGTACCTCAGGGGACAGTGTTCTTTTTTTATATAAAGGTTATTATTTCTGTTCATGGGTGGGTCATTTTTGGTTAGCTTGGTCCCCAGTCAGTTAACCTTTAATGTCCTCCTCTATAGAGAGGAAAACTCTCTATATAAAATGTATGTCATAAAACAGCCCATATATATTTAAACCCTGCTTCATCTTAATAAATCACTTTCATAAAAATATACTTTATAGCAGTATGTGCCATTGGGTAATCCTAAATAGAAAACTGCCATTTTAAGTACTAAGGGCCGCCCCCTGGGATCATAGGATTCACAATGCACACAAACAAGCCAAGGCACACATACATGCTAGGCCCCATCAGCCAATGAATGGGCAGAGTTCTGCCTTTTGCTCCCACACTACTTCCTGTTACAGTTAGAGTTGCATCACTTCCTGTCAGCTGATCTCTGAGGGAGCACACAGCCCATCACTAAATGGCAGCTCAAGGGAAAGGGTGTAAAAGGGCAATATTTACTGATATATTGGGAATATCAAAGGGGTTTTACAGTAAAATAATGTGAACTGATTATAATGAATGCATTATTTTTATGGACAGGAAGCTTATCTGCTGAAGATATCGATATTGAGTACAACATGACCAGCAGGGAAAGCTGCAATATGACAGTAACATGCAGGGTAGAGGGGCCGGACACAAGGCTTGTGTGGAACGGCACGGCTATAGGAAGGGCAGGAGCGGCACAGCAAACCCTCCATGTGTATAATGCTGAGCCCCATATGATCTACAGCTGCACCGCCCAGAATCCTGTGAGCAGAGCCACCACCTCTCTAACTCCCTGGGCTCATTGCCTGCAGGGGAAATCCGGTAAGAGATCAAGTATACAGTATTATGAGCAAAATGTCTGAAAATATGGTTCCAACAGAAAAGATAAAATTGGATCATTGCTGATAATATACCTGGCCCAATTCTTTACAGACACTTTAAATATTCACTGACTGTTATGATTTCAATTGGTTGGACTTATGTAAAGCGGATGCTGACTAGACTTGTGGCACGGCCACCATATTTATTTTGCCCACTGGCAATGTTTATGGCCACGCAGATAGATAACCTTGTCCATCGAGTAGATATCTATGAGGGGCACAGGCCAATGGAAGTGAATGGCGGAAGCATTTCAGTGCTGCTCTGGCACCGTCACCAAGACTAGATATAAACCCAGCAGTAGGTACCAGTACCATTCATAGGCAGAACCCTGATCTGCCCCTTGGGTTATGCAGGGAAGAGTAATTGAAAAGCAAAAACAAGCACAAACACACACTGAGAAAGGGGAGTGTAGTCCAGATAATGTGGGTACAGGCACTAGAGAAATAAAGAAATTAATTGGTTCTGCTGATCTCTACATTCCAGTGTTGGTAGAACTTGGTCGCTGTGGGTAAGGAGACTGACCGCACTGCATCATATTGGAGCTAAAGTTGGCTTCAAGCCCTTGTTTATCCCTGGCTCTTCACAGCTTGGCAGTGCCTCAAATATCTGGCAAACCACCTGTGTTTTATTAAATAATAAAGTGTAATAACATGAAGCTAAGTACCTTGCTGTCCGAGGCTACAGTTTTATTGTTATTGCTACTTTTAATTACTTATTTTGCTATTCAGGCTTCTCCTCTTCATATCCCAATCTCTCATTTAATCCACTGCCTGGTTGCTAAGGTAATGTGAATCCTAGCTGCTGAAACTCCAAACTGGAGAGCTGCGGAACACAAATTGAAATTATTTTGAAACTACAAATAATAAAAAATAAAGACCAATTGCAGATTTTTGTTTGGTTTGGCTTGTGTTATTACATATCTCACTGTGCTGCGCTGTCTCATCTTCTCTTCCAGAAAGGAATTACATTGTGCAGAATATAATAAGGCTGGTACTGTCGGGCTGCATCCTCATCGCTGGTGCCTGCCTGTTTGCCCACCATGTGAAGAGAGAAGGTGCCGGAAATGGATAATTAGTCTGTGATGGGGAAGGGGTGGATCTTTGTTGCCATACACAATAATAGCTAATTACAGGGGCCTACGTGCTTGTTAGGTTTGGGAAAGGTTAGGCTGAGAATCTCACACTTTCTAGGCCCTTTTTGGGGACCCCTGCTTTAGAGCTGTTACTATAGGCAGCCAATGGAAAGGGGCACTGTCATAGTGACAACAAGATCCATAGATGGTATAGGAGAGTATGTACAGGGGAAATGGGAACAGGGAATTTTAGCCATGCTCCTGATTATCCAAGGCCAAAACTATTTTAAAAATGGTATTCAGGCTGTATTTGTGGTGGTTTTGGGGGTTGGGGTAATTATTTAACTGTATGTACGTTGCAATAATTCTCCAGTTATTTTGCTAAGGTCACTGAGCATAGCAACCAGGGGGATAATAGGACTATTAGACTAATAGGAATAGGGCATGTTCAGTGGGGGTTTCTGACACTAGCAGCTATTATACTATCCACTTATTCTACTATTAATTAGAGATGCACAAAGTCAGTTTGGGATTCTGCCTTTTTCAACAGGATTCGGTCTCTGGCTGAACCAAATACTTAAAATCACATGACTTATTGTCGCATAAACACAGAAGTTAAAAACGTTTCACTTCCTTTTCCTAATTTGTATATGCGAGATTCAGATTGGGTTTGGTATTTGGCCGAATCTTTGACAAACGAATCGGGTTTGCCTTGATCCAAAAATATTGTATTCAGTGTGTCCCCACTGTTTATTCTATTCAGCCTTTTATTTGCCCTGTATTATTTATTTTATATATTTTTTTGTAACTATAATAAAGAAAAGGCTTTTGCTTTTCTTTCTGCTCAGGCCATCGCCTACTCTTACGATTCCCAAGCTGCTGCCAGGTTGCTAGGGTAATTAAGCTCTAGCAACCCAATAGCTTTTTAAATCCCCAGCCCGATTAGTGCAGAACAAATCATTCAAAAAAAAAGTCAGACCAGAGAGGAAGCATCTAACTGCTGCAAGAAGGAAAGGCAAATATACTACAGGTATGGGACCCCTTATCCAGAAACCCATTATCCAGAAGGCTCCGAATTACGGAAAGCCTACACTCCATTTTAATCAAGTAATTCAGATTTTTAAAATTGATTTCCTTTTCTCTGTAATAATAAAACAGTACCTGTACTTGATCCCAACTAAGATATAATTACCCCTTATTGGGGGCAGAACAGCCCTATTGGGTTTATTTAATGGTTAAATGATTCCCATTTCTCTGTAATAATAAAACAGTACCTGTACTTGATCCCAACTAAGATAAAATAATCCCCTTATTGGGGCAGAACAGCCCTATTGGGTTTATTTCATGGTTAAATGATTCCCTTTTCTCTGTAATAATAAAACAGTACCTGTAATTGATCCCAACTAATATATAATTACCCCTTATTAGATGCAAAACAATCCTATTGAGTTTAATGTTTTATTGATTTTTAGTAGACTTAAGGTGTGGAGACCCAAATTACAGAAAGACCCCTTATTCGGAATACCCTTGGCCCCGAGCATTCTGGATAATGGGTCTAACTAAGATATAGTTACCCCTTATTGGGGGCAGAACAGCCCTATTGGGTTTATTTAATGGTTAAATGATTCCCTTTTCTCTGTAATAATAAAACAGTACCTGTACTTGATCCCAACTAAGATATAATTACCCCTTATTGGGGCAGAACAGCCCTATTGGGTTTATTTAATGGTTAAATGATTCCCTTTTCTCTGTAATAATAAAACAGTACCTGTATTTGATCCCAAGATATACTGTAATTAATCCTTATTGGATGCAAAACAATCCTATTGGATTTAATTCATGTTTTATTAGTTTTTCAGTAGACTTAAGGCATGAAGATCCAAATTACAGAAAGACCCCTTATCCGGAATACCCTTGGTCCCGAGCAATCTGGATAATGACCTCAGCAGCAAAAAAAAACTATGGCTGTGAGGCTACAATTGTTTCTTTTTATTATTTATCTTTCTATTTAGGCCCTCCTCTATTCATATTCCTGTCTTGCTTTCAAACCACTGCCTTGTTGCTAGGTTAAAATGAAGCCTAGCAGCCAGATAGTTGCCAAAATTCCAAACTGGAGAGCTGCTGCACAAAGAGCTAAATAATTAAAAAAACTGAAAATAATAAAAAATGAAGACAAATCGTCTCTAAATTGTTTAGCAAAACTGAAATTATCTCTGCCCTCTATTACATGTGGTTATATCATTGGCCTATGACCTAGCGACTATAGATGAGACAGAGCTCCTATGTGAATTATAATATCTTTATATGTCCCAGCCAGGGGGACATTATTACATGAAGGACATCTGTGCTTGATCCAAATCTTTCTGCTCTGAAATGTAGTATTTTGCCAAGATAATATATATATAAATAATATACCCCCAAATATCCACCATTCTGCGCCTGTAACAGCCATGGGTGCCAATGAGAAGTGACTCCAGCCCTTTTGTCAGCCACCTACACACTTAGAAAATGCTCAGAAACACTCAGGTTTCTTACAAACCACAAGAATAGTGACCATTCAATGCAAAACTGAAAGACAGGAAGCTCTTCACTAATATATAGTTTATCAGTTCATCTCTTCTGCCTTCAACACCTTTACAGCAGGAACCCAATATTGTAACGCATTCTACACGTGTGATATGTATATGTAAAAAACAAAAAGGTCCAGACTTACGTGATGAAAGAAATGAAAACTTTACTGCGTTTTTCTATATACATTGTCTGTATTCAGTACAGCTCCACTCTGGTTTGTACAGTTATATATATTTATATATGCCAGTGTATTCCCACCCTCTATACCAGTGCTGTCCAACTGGCGGCCCGTGCCCCCCCCTCTGTATGGCCTAACCTGTCTGGCTGCTTTGATGGCTTACCTTTGTGTAAGTTTAAATGGTATCAGTACTGAGATTAACTGGCCCACTGCATTGCTCACACCTCAGATTCAGGCTGTCCCTGTATTGTTTACATTTGTAATCCCCTGTGCTGTTCACACCTTTTAATCTCTGCATTGTTCACCGCCAGCATTGTTCACACCTCAGGCTCAGACAATAAGTTCCCACATTGTTCACACCTCAGACAGACTGCATTGTGTCACTGTATGCTGCCGTACCCTGCCTGTGTGTGCCATACTCTGCCTGCCCTACCCTGCCTGTGTGTGCCATTCTCTGCCTGCCCTATGCTGCCTGTGTGAACCAGAATCTGCACTTCAACAGTAGAAAGGTCCGGGCTGCACCATTTATGATTAGGTTTTAGAAAATATATATTTAGTTATTCAAAGAAAATACTTCCACATCTGGAATAAAAGGCTATTAGTTTAATCCAGATCCATACACGGTGGGCTTCTTTTTCCTCCATCCCCACGGCAATTAGGAAGGAATTTGGCTGTCATTACGCTCAGCACCAGAAAATGCCTGGAAAAGAGAAATTAAATATATTATTTCATAATAATATTGTGCACTCAACACTCGTGTCCTCCTTCAGCAGAATTCATTGCCCCAAATAAAACCTACTCTAATGGAGGCCTCTCTTTCTTACATACACTTGTTCCAATGGCCACAGTAGGTCAGTAGGCTTCCTCTTCTCTTCTCCTGGTCATTTTAAACACAGCCCAATCCCTCATCCTTCTCTTTCCCATCATTTGAGGAGCACCAGTTAATCTCTTCCCCCTTTTCTTAGCAAAGTGATAAAGTAAACTCCAGACCCCCCCCTTGCCACATTTACTGATACTTTCCTCTCTGACTTCAGTCATTCTTCTTCTGAGCCTTCTTGCTTTCTACCTTTAACTCCCATCTTTGAACTTTAGCAGAAGACAGAAACGGTCACCCATAAGGAAGTCATCTTCCTTGATCTGATCTGCACCAACACCTGACTTTTACCCATTTAGCAATGATCCAGTCCCTCTTTAGATCATGTCCTTATCACTTTTTCTGACATTGCCCTCCTTCATCTAATCCAACACTTATGTCTTGTCCCAAAGTCCTCCTTCATCTAATCCTCAACTAATGTCTTATACCAAAGTCCTCCTTCATCTAATCCTCAACTAATGTCTTATCCCGAAGTCCTCCTTCATCTAATCCTCCACTTATGTCTTGTCCCAAAGTCCTCCTTCATCTAATCCTCAACTAATGTCTTATCCAGAAGTCCTCCTTCATCTAATCCTCCACTTATGTCTTGTCCAAGTCCTCCTTCATCTAATCCTCCACTAATGTCTTGTCCTGAAGTCTTCTTCCATAATAAACCACCCAACCCCTTCCAAGGACATCACAAATGGGTAGGGATGGTATCACCAGAAGGGGTTGATGTTTGTAATTCACCAACGAGATAACCTACTTGGCCTACCACTCTCCTTAACTCACAGATCAGGCCAATACACAAAATTCTATCACAGCAATTTTTAAAATTGATACAATGGCTACTGAACTCAGCCTATTTAAATGTCAAATTGTAAGAAATTAGAAAGATTGTGACTTCTCCCATCATCTCTCACTCCCCCTCCCAATTGTGTGTTAATCTGAGCTACCAGCAGCCAGAGCTACAGCGCATAAGGTACGGAGAACAAGCTAAAATGGCAGCTGCTATCTTAAACAGAGGGAGCTTCTAGGGCTGTTTACTCAGGTATGGTAAAGCTTTCTGCAGAATAAATATAGCTTTCTAGGTGGCACTAATGTGGCAAATCTATTGGCAGTAAAATTCCAAAATGACTTTCCTTCTCCTTTAAGTATGGAAACATTATATCCCTGCCTAAATTATCCTTTAATATATCATAAAAAAAAAACCCTGTGTAAAGACTTTCATAGTTAATATTGCATGATGCCCTTATCCTGGCAAAGTCTGCATGTCTAAAATTTAGTCTTTTAGTTACTCCCTTATAAAGTTTTCTTGTTACGATCATTGTTTCCTAAATGGTCACCCAAGCAAATGCTAGAGATGAGTCTGGTATTATTAATTACCTGATCCAAAAAAAAGAGTCCTGAACTACCTGAAAAAAAAAGTTGCCATTTGGCCTATTTACAAACCTGCTAGCGTTTAATGACTTGGCTGCCCTATTACTCCAGTCAATCGATAACTCAAGTCACCAATAATAACAACTTGACTAAATGCACTTGTGGAGAGATTATCTTTAGTAGGCTCCATCTCATTGGAATGGGACTCATTATCATGGATAAAGTAGTAAAGCACTTCCATCAAAGTGCTTAGTCACAGTCATAGAGGCTTAGTCAGTAGGAGGAGAACCTTAAACTAGCCCTTCCACTGCCCAATTGTTTTGATAGGAGAATGCCTGACAGTGCCAGTATAGCCTAAAACACTCACTAGGGCTCAGAAGCATCAGCATTAATAGGTATATTAATACTCACCAGGCAGCCGGCGCAGCATGTACAGAGGCAGACGGAGAAGAGCACCAAGCCTATAAAGAGATACTCAAATATCAAGATTCCAAAGGCAGATTTATAGACCAGATCGTTACAAGCCCTGGGATCGTCGGGGTAGATTCTGAAGACCCAAACGCTACCTGAAATCAGAAATAAACATATGAAATCCCAGAGGTGAAACAGTTTGACATATTGAGAATATAAAAGTAACCCCACCAGATGAGTAGGCACTTTATACCTGGAGCAAATATATAAAGGATGGGGGGTAGGCATTTGTACTGTGGAAGTAACTTACAACTGAATGTTTTTAGGTGTTTCACATTTGTTATCATTATTTCTCTTGAAGCTCTTGTGCAGAAGGGGGATAATGAAGAAACTCCATGATAGTTACCGGCAATGAACCAGCAGAAGGAGAAGAGCCCGATGATGCTCTCTAGGGCGTAGGTCACTTTCTTTGCCGCCTTCTTCAATGGAATGAGGCAAAACCCCACTAAATGGAAGGCCCCGGCCACTATCAGGTAAATGGGGATATTGGGCTCCCTGGGGCAGTTCCCCACATGCATGGACCCTGTGTGTAAGGGAAGGAAAGCCTGATTATAAAGAGTTTGAGGTTCCATGAAAACATAATACAGAGAAGAGTCTTGTAACTTACCGAGGATAATCATGGCAACGCTTAGCGCCGTCCATATCACCAAAGTGAAGAGCTGGAAACCTAAAATCACATCAATAAAAGTGGTGGAACATTGCACTCTCATTGTAACATAGTAAGTTAGGTTGAAAAAAGACACATATATCAAGTTCAACCATAATACATATATATAACCTGCCTAACTGCTAGTTGATCCAGAGGAAGGCAAAAAAAACCCATAGGAAGCCTCTCTAATTTGCCGCAGAGGGGAAAATATTCCTTCCTGACTCCAAGATGGCAATCGGACCAGTCCCTGGATATTCATAGAACAGAATTATGAATTTTCCTAATACAGGTATAGGACCCATTATCCAGAATGCTCGGGGCCAAGGGTATTCCGGATAAGGGGTCTTTCTGTAATTTGGGTCTCCACACCTTAAGTCTACTAAAAACCAATAAAACATTAATTAAACTCAATAGGATTGTTTTGCACCAAATAAGGGGTTAATTATATCTTAGTTGGGATCAAGTACAGGTACTGTTTTATTATTACAGAGAAAAGGGAATCATTTAACCATTAAATAAACCCAAAAGGGCTGTTCTGCCCCCAATAAGGGGTAATTATATCTTAGTTGGGATCAAGTACAGGTACTGTTTTATTATTACAGAGAAAAGGGAATCATTTAACCATTAAATAAACCCAAAAGGGCTGTTCTGCCCCCAATAAGGGGTAATTATATCTTAGTTGGGATCAAGTACAGGTACTGTTTTATTATTACAGAGAAAAGGGAATCATTTAACCATTAAATAAACCCAATAGGGCTGTTCTGCCCCCAATAAGGGGTAATTATATCTTAGTTGGGATCAAGTACAGGTACTGTTTTATTATTACAGAGAAAAGGGAATCATTTAACCATTAAATAAACCCAATAGGGCTGTTCTGCCCCCAATAGGGGGTAATTATATCTTAGTTGGGATCAAGTACAGGTACTGTTTTATTATTACAGAGAAAAGGGAATCATTTAACCATAAAATAAACCCAATAGGGCTGTTCTGCCCCAATAAGGGGTAATTATATCTTAGTTGGGATCAAGTACAGGTACTGTTTTATTATTACAGAGAAAAGGGAATCATTTAACCATAAAATAAACCCAATAGGGCTGTTCTGCCCCAATAAGGGGTAATTATATCTTAGTTGGGATCAATTACAAGGTTCTGTTTTATCACTACAGAGAAAAAGAAAATCAGTTGTAAAATTATGAATTATTTGGTTAAAATGGAGTTTATGGGAGACGGGCTTTCCATAATTCAGAGATTTCTGCATAACGGGTTTCCGGAGGAGCAGCACTGTTTATATTTCTGCTTATTATTCTATGTGTTGCTCAGAGGAGCGTATGGATCTAGAAATCAGCCAGGACCTCACCCTAAGTGGTCAGAAGGGTCAAAAGCAAATTATTTGACCCTTCTGACCACTCAGGGTGAGGTCCTGGCTGATTTCTAAACAACATAACATAAAAACCTTTATGTTAGGAAGATGAATAAAATGCTAATCTATTCCAGTAGCCACAGTACTGAGCCAGGAACTCCTTCTTGTTTCCCGTCATGTTTACCAGATGGTTCCAGTAGGTTGGAATATGGCTGGAATATGGTTAGGTAGGTATCACACTTACCAACTGTCGGTGTTGTTGTTGATTCAGACCTTTCTAAAGAGACAGAGAGAGAGAAAGCATCAGCACAGATGCCAGTTAGCACAAAGCAGTGATCACTTTATGTCCTATAATATTATACCATGAGTAGGGCTATATTTTCTTTTTGCCTTTTACTACCTACCTACATATTACCACCTATACACAACTTTCTTTACCATGACCCCAATAAATAGGACCAGTGTTAAGCTCCACTGGGGCAGGGACTGATGGGAATGTGATAGGGACCTTAGATTGTAAGCTCACTGGGGCAGGGAGTGATGAGAATGGGATAGGGACCTTAGATTGTAAGCTCACTGGGGCAGGGACTGATGGGAATGTGATAGGGACCTTAGATTGTAAGCTAACTGGGGCAGGGACTGATGGGAATGTGATAGGGACCTTAGATTGTAAGCTCACTGGGGCAGGGGCTGATGGGAATGGGATAGGGACCTTAGATTGTAAGCTCACTGGGGCAGGGACTGATGGGAATGTGATAGGGACCTTAGATTGTAAGCTCACTGGGGCAGGGACTGATGGGAATGGGATAGGGACCTTAGATTGTAAGCTCACTGGGGCAGGGACTGATGGGAATGTGATAGGGACCTTAGATTGTAAGCTCACTGGGGCAGGGGCTGATGGGAATGGGATAGGGACCTTAGATTGTAAGCTCACTGGGGCAGGGAGTGATGAGAATGGGATAGGGACCTTAGATTGTAAGCTCACTGGGGCAGGGGCTGATGGGAATGGGATTGGGACCTTAGATTGTAAGCTCACTGGGGCAGGGACTGATGGGAATGTGATAGGGACCTTAGATTGTAAGCTCACTGGGGCAGGGACTGATGGGAATGTGATAGGGACCTTAGATTGTAAGCTCACTGGGGCAGGGACTGATGGGAATGTGATAGGGACCTTAGATTGTAAGCTCACTGGGGCAGGGGCTGATGGGAATGTGATAGGGGCCTTAGATTGTAAGCTCACTGGGGCAGGGACTGATGGGAATGATGTTTAATCTCTGTACAGCACTACAGGATAGGTAGGAGCTATATAAATAAAGGCTAACCATGGATAAAAACATGACATACACACAACAGTAAAGCAATATTACTTTTTGGCATGCAATAACCTAACATAATCTCTCGTTACATAGGGAATAGAATAGAGGCTGAAACAATACCTTCTGTTTGCCATTGCTTGATTTATTATTCCGGCCTGCTCAGCCTTGCAAGGAGAAGATTCCTACGTATTGTGTGTAAAGGGACTGAGAGCCATAACTTGGCCAGTAAGTAACTTGAAAAGCCATTTACTATTTTACTACAGAGTTGGACTGAGCCACCGGGGCACCCGGAAAAATCCTGCTGTGCCGTTAGTGGCAACGGTAGTGGGGGCCCTTGAGGTCCGGTCTTCTGTTGAGGTCAGGTGCTCTGTTTGACCAAAGATACCTCAGTCCAACACTGTTTACTAATAATGTAACTGTATTTCTGCCAGATATGGTCCTTCAATTGATTGTTATGGCCCCCAACAGGGATGGATAATTGCATCCTTGGCTGTGCACCTCCCAGTCCTACCATAAGTGTTCCTACCTTGTTGGGCCCCTGCCAGGCCCCAGCTCCATCCCCTTTGTCACCTTCCCACGTGAATAATAATCACCTAATGGGATTTTTCCACTGCCCCCCAGTCTGTTTACTGACCTCCTTGAATGACATTGTTACGGCCCCCAAGCACGTTGAGATCTGCTCGCTTGGTGAGATCGACAAGCGAGCGGATCTTCACCCGATATCCCCACCTACGGGTGGGCGATATCGGGGAGCGTGTAGGTGAAAAAAAAATAATTCAATCACTTGGCAGTGGGGCAGTCGGTTCGGGGACCGAATCAACAAGCCGATGCGGTCCCCGATCCGACTGAATTCTCTAACCTGCCCGATCAATATCTGCCCAATTTCAGGCCAGATATCGGTCGGGCAGGCCCCTCGTTTCTGCCCCTACACGGGCCAATAAGCTGCTGAATCTGTCCAAGGGACCCATATCGGCAGCTACAATCGGCCCATGTATGGGGACCTTTATTTTATTACTATTGATAGAGCAATGTGGGAGAACGGAACGGATAAGGAGAACTTAGGGAGGAACACACCCCAAGGGGCATATTTATAGAAGGGTGAAATTACAGTTCAGCTCAGTTCACCAGATTGACACTCCACACCTCTCGGTTCTCAGGAGTAGCCATCAGTTTCCCTAGGGAATCCCCTCCTTGGCTCATTTCTGCAGCAAAAGGAAATATTTACCCCCCACCCCTCCTTATCTGTGTGGCCGAGACAAACAGCAGCTGTGCAGCCCGTACTACAGGAGATACACAGAGTGTAATATGCCAGAAATGTGAGAGCGCCAGGGGAGGAGTTTCCTACAGAATATGCTGATTGTCCCTGCTGGGAGACCGGGCAGCTAATGGGGCAGGAAGCTAATGCACGGATATATTTATATTATAGAACATTGTATGGGGAGTGGGAAACAAGGGAAAATAAATGCTACCCGTGCATGTACAGATACTGAATGAACATTCAGACACCCCTGTACCCCCTGAATCATCAATATCTTAACCATCCATCAGCCATCAACCAGATAACTACATTTGCACCACATACAAAATAATCCCCCTAAGTCCTAAGGCAGTGGTTCCCCCCTAGAGGGGCTCAAATCAGTGGTGGGGGGCCCAGTCTAAAGGCTATTGAGGGTGGGATTAGGGGTAATGCCTATTTGTTCTCTTAGATACTCAGTGAAGCCAATAAGGAAGGGGGCACAAAACTATGGGGCCCTTGACCAACTGTAGGATACCCAAGAGGGGACTGAACAAAGTCTAATAACACTATGGGGCACATTTACTAATCCACAAATCCGAATCCCGAATGGGAAAAAATCGGATTGGAAACAAAAATTTTGTGACTTTTTCATCGCCGTTGCATTTTTATTCGTATTTTGCACGTTTTTTTCATCGCCGTCACAACTTTATCGTATTTTGCGCGACTTTTCCGTCACCGTCGTAATTTTTTCGTATTGAGCAATTGTGAACGGCGGAAAAACCAATCCGATTTTTTCGCGACGGCGACAAAAAAAGCCGCAGAAAATATACGATACAATCGTAACGGCGACGAAAAAATCGCAGGACATACGGAAAAGTCACGACGGAAAAGTCGCAAAAGTACCGGTCATTACAAAAAAACGCGTTCAGATGCTTTCGGTCAGTCCGTGGATTAGGAAATCTGCCCCTATGAGACGACACCATGTTGATATATAACAGTGGCTCACAGGTGAAAAAGGTTGGGGACCCCTGATATAGAAGCACAAGGGCTAGGAATGGACACCCCCCGGACTTCATATATATACTGTGTATGTGTGCATCAAACAGCTTTACTAACAGGATTTACTACTCACATAACCCCACGCGTTTGTCAATTATGTTAATGACTAAAACAGGGACACCTACCTTTGTTTGCTTCCAAAAATTGCCAGTCCGTTCGGGGGCTTTCGGTCGGTCCATGGATTAGGAAATCTGCCCCTATGAGACGACACCATGTTGATATATAACAGTGGCTCACAGGTGAAAAAGGTTGGGGGCCCCTGATATAGAAGCACAAGGGCTAGGAATGGACACCCCCCGGACTTCATATATATACTGTGTATGTGTGCATCAAACAGCTTTACTAACAGGATTTACTACTCACATAACCCCACGCGTTTGTCAATTATGTTAATGACTAAAACAGGGACACCTACCTTTGTTTGCTTCCAAATATTGCCAGTCCGTTCGGGGGCTTTCGGTCGGTCCGTGGATTAGGAAATCTGCCCCTATGAGACGACACCATGTTGATATAGAACAGTGGCTCACAGGTGAAAAAGGTTGGGGATCCCTGATATAGAAGCACAAGGGCTAGGAATGGACACCCCCCCGGACTTCATATATATACTGTGTATGTGTGCATCAAACAGCTTTACTAACAGGATTTACTACTCACATAACCCCACGCGTTTGTCAATTATGTTAATGACTAAAACAGGGACACCTACCTTTGTTTGCTTCCAAATATTGCCAGTCCGTTCGGGGGCTTTCGGTCGGTCCGTGGATTAGGAAATCTGCCCCTATGAGACGACACCATGTTGATATATAACAGTGGCTCACAGGTGAAAAAGGTTGGGGGCCCCTGATATAGAAGCACAAGGGCTAGGAATGGACACCCCCCCGGACTTCATATATATACTGTGTATGTGTGCATCAAACAGCTTTACTAACAGGATTTACTACTCACATAACCCCACGCGTTTGTCAATTATGTTAATGACTAAAACAGGGATACCTACCTTTGTTTGCTTCCAAATATTGCCAGTCCGTTCGGGGGCTTTCGGTCGGTCCGTGGATTAGGAAATCTGCCCCTATGAGACGACACCATGTTGATATAGAACAGTGGCTCACAGGTGAAAAAGGTTGGGGGCCCCTGATATAGAAGCACAAGGGCTGGAAATGGACACCCCCTGGACTTCATATATATACTGTGTATGTGTGCATCAAACAGCTTTACTAACCGGATTTACTACTCACATAACCCCACGCGTTTGTCAATTATGTTAATGACTAAAACAGGGACACCTACCTTTGTTTGCTTCCAAATATTGCCAGTCCTTCCCAATGCCCACACTCATACGGAACATACTCACATGTTTAAAAGCACCCAGATACACAGTGACACTGAGCATTACTGTGCTGGGAGATATATATATATATATATATACAGTATATAGATACACAGTGACACTGAGCATTACTGTGCTGGGAGATATATATATATATATATACAGTATATAGATACACAGTGACACTGAGCATTACTGTGCTGGGAGATATATATATACAGTATATAGATACACAGTGACACTGAGCATTACTGTGCTGGGAGATATATATATACAGTATATAGATACACAGTGACACTGAGCATTACTGTGCTGGGAGATATATATATATACAGTATACAGATACACAGTGACACTGAGCATTACTGTGCTGGGAGATATATATATATATATATATATATATATATATATACACAGTATACAGATACACAGTGACACTGAGCATTACTGTGCTGGGAGATATATATATACAGTATATAGATACACAGTGACACTGAGCATTACTGTGCTGGGAGATATATATATATACAGTATACAGATACACAGTGACACTGAGCATTACTGAGCTGGGAGATATATATATATATATATATATATACAGTATATAGATACACAGTGACACTGAGCATTACTGTGCTGGGAGATATATATATATATATACAGTATATAGATACACAGTGACACTGAGCATTACTGTGCTGGGAGATATATATATACAGTATATAGATACACAGTGACACTGAGCATTACTGTGCTGGGAGATATATATATATACAGTATACAGATACACAGTGACACTGAGCATTACTGTGCTGGGAGATATATATATATATATATATATATATATATACACAGTATACAGATACACAGTGACACTGAGCATTACTGTGCTGGGAGATATATATATACAGTATATAGATACACAGTGACACTGAGCATTACTGTGCTGGGAGATATATATATATACAGTATACAGATACACAGTGACACTGAGCATTACTGAGCTGGGAGATATATATATATATATACAGTATATAGATACACAGTGACACTGAGCATTACTGTGCTGGGAGATATATATATATATATACAGTATATAGATACACAGTGACACTGAGCATTACTGTGCTGGGAGATATATATATACAGTATATAGATACACAGTGACACTGAGCATTACTGTGCTGGGAGATATATATATATACAGTATACAGATACACAGTGACACTGAGCATTACTGTGCTGGGAGATATATATATATATATATATATATATATATATATATACACAGTATATAGATACACAGTGAGACAGCATTACTGTGCTGGGAGATATATATATATATATACAGTATACAGATACACAGAGACACTGAGCATTACTGTGCTGGGAGATATATATATATATATATATATATATATATACACAGTATATAGATACACAGTGAGACAGCATTACTGTGCTGGGAGATATATATATATATATATATATATATACACAGTATATAGATACACAGTGAGACAGCATTACTGTGCTGGGAGATATATATATATATACAGTATACAGATACACAGAGACACTGAGCATTACTGTGCTGGGAGATATATATATATATATATATATATATATATATATACACAGTATATAGATACACAGTGAGACAGCATTACTGTGCTGGGAGATATATATATATATACACAGTATATAGATACACAGTGAGACAGCATTACTGTGCTGGGAGATATATATATATATACAGTATACAGATACACAGAGACACTGAGCATTACTGTGCTGGGAGATATACTGTATATATATATATACAGTATACAGATACACAGTGACACTGAGCATTACTGTGCTGGGAGATATATATATATACAGTATATAGATACACAGTGACACTGAGCATTACTGTGCTGGGAGATATATATATATATATATATACACAGTATACAGATACACAGTGACACTGAGCATTACTGTGCTGGGAGATATATATATATATATATACAGTATACAGATACACAGTGACACTGAGCATTACTGTGCTGGGAGATATATATATATATATATATATACAGTATACAGATACACAGTGACACTGAGCATTACTGTGCTGGGAGATATATATATATATATATATATATATTTATATACAGTATATAGATACACAGTGACACTGAGCATTACTGTGCTGGGAGATATATACAGTATATATATATATACATATATATATATGTAGGGACCCATAGGGTTAAGTGCCCTATGGTTTCATATTCCCTACCTCTTCAGAGCTATTAGGTTATTGGGTAGAGTCCCATACTTAAGTTACACTAATCCTTATAGGTTTAGCCAGGTTGACCACTCCCCTTGCAGACTGATATACTGTCTATCAAGGAGGAGTGGCTTCCTCTTTGGCTGCAGTCTGTCTCCTAAACATCACTCCACTGAGCCTGGAGGCAGATCCTAGGCCACCAGAAGCCAATTGTGCCCAAGAGGTCCTTTACATCTGGAGAAGTTGGGGAACAGGCCCCCGTGAACGACGACTAAGTCAGCACAGACAGATCTGTTACCAGCACTTTCTAGGAAAGTGAGAGCAGTCAGCTTAGTTATAAAGGGCAGCCATTAGCCCCACCAAAGGAGTGTTTAGTACTGGGAGTATCTCCTATCTGGCAATGTTGCCTCAGTGTAGGGCCACCGAGTGGTAGTGACAGGCAGGCAGATTGGAAACGAAAATTTTGTGACTTTTTCGTCGCTGTTGCATTTTTTTCGTATTTTGCACGTTTTTTTAGTCGCAACTTTATCGTATTTTGCGCGACTTTTCCGTCACCGTCACAATTTTTTCGTATTGAGCAATTGTGAACGGCGGAAAAACCAATCCGATTTTTTTGTGACAGCGACAAAAAAGTCGCTGAAAATATACGATACAGTCGTAATGGCGATGAAAAAATTGCGGGACATACGGAAAAGTCGCAAAAGTACCGGTCATTACAAAAAAAAACGCGTTCAGATGCTTTCGGTCCGTCCGTGGATTAGGAAATCTGCCCCTATGAGACGACACCATGTTGATATAGAACAGTGATCCCCAACCAGTGGCTCAGGGGCAACATGTTGCACCCCAACCCCTTGGGTGTTGCTCCCAGTGGCCTAAAAAAAGGGGCTTATTTTGCAATTCCTGCTCTGGAGGCAAATTGTGCCTGCATAAAACCCAAATATACTCTCCTGTCGGCTGCCAGCTGACTTAGTGGCTACCAAATAGCCAATCACAGCTCATATCTGGCACCTCAGGAATTTTATTATGCTTGCGTTGCTCCCCAACTCTCTTTCCAATTGAATGTGGCTCACAGGTGAAAAAGGTTGGGGACCCCTGATATAGAAGCACAAGGGCTAGGAATGGACACCCCCCCGGACTTCATATATATTCTGTGTATGTGTGCATCAAACAGCTTTACTAACAGGATTTACTACTCCCATAACCCCACGCGTTTGTCAATTATGTTAATGACTAAAACAGGGACACCTACCTTTGTTTGCTTCCAAATATTGCCAGTCCGTTCGGGGGCTTTCGGTCGGTCCGTGGATTAGGAAATCTGCCCCTATGAGACGACACCATGTTGATATAGAACAGTGGCTCACAGGTGAAAAAGGTTGGGGGCCCCTGATATAGAAGCACAAGGGCTAGGAATGGACACCCCCCCGGACTTCATATATATACTATGTATGTGTGCATCAAACAGCTTTACAAACAGGATTTACTACTCACATAACCCCACGCGTTCGTCAATTATGTTAATGACTAAAGCAGGGATACCTACCTTTGTTTGCTTCCAAAAATTGCCAGTCCTTCCCAATGCCCACACACATACGGAACATACTTACATGTTTATAAGCACCCAGATACACAGTGACACTGAGCATTACTGTGCTGGGAGATATATATATATATACAGTATATAGATACACAGTGACACTGAGCATTACTGTGCTGGGAGATATATATATATACAGTATATAGATACACAGTGACACTGAGCATTACTGTGCTGGGAGATATATATATATATATATATACAGTATACAGATACACAGTGACACTGAGCATTACTGTGCTGGGAGATATATATATATACAGTATATAGATATACATTGACACTGAGCATTACTGTGCTGGGAGATATATATATATATACAGTATACAGATACACAGTGACACTGAGCATTACTGTGCTGGGAGATATATATATATATATATATACAGTATACAGATACACAGTGACACTGAGCATTACTGTGCTGGGAGATATATATATATATATATATATATATATACAGTATACAGATACACAGTGACACTGAGCATTACTGTGCTGGGAGATATATATATATATATATATATATATATACAGTATACAGATACACAGTGACACTGAGCATTACTGTGCTGGGAGATATATATATATATACACAGTATACAGATACACAGTGACACTGAGCATTACTGTGCTGGGAGATATATATATATATATATATATATATATATACACAGTATACAGATACACAGTGACACTGAGCATTACTGTGCTGGGAGATATATATATATATATATATACAGTATATAGATACACAGTGACACTGAGCATTACTGTGCTGGGAGATATATATATATACAGTATATAGATACACATTGACACTGAGCATTACTGTGCTGGGAGATATATATATATATATATACAGTATACAGATACACAGTGACACTGAGCATTACTGTGCTGGGAGATATATATATATATATATATATATATACAGTATACAGATACACAGTGACACTGAGCATTACTGTGCTGGGAGATATATATATATACAGTATATAGATACACAGTGACACTGAGCATTACTGTGCTGGGAGATATATATATATACAGTATATAGATACACATTGACACTGAGCATTACTGTGCTGGGAGATATATATATATATATATATACAGTATACAGATACACAGTGACACTGAGCATTACTGTGCTGGGAGATATATATATATATATATATATATATATACAGTATACAGATACACAGTGACACTGAGCATTACTGTGCTGGGAGAGATATATATATATATATACAGTATACAGATACACAGTGACACTGAGCATTACTGTGCTGGGAGATATATATATATATATATATACAGTATATAGATACACAGTGACACTGAGCATTACTGTGCTGGGAGATATATATATATATACAGTATATAGATACACAGTGACACTGAGCATTACTGTGCTGGGAGATATATATATACAGCTCATATCTGGCACCTCAGGAATTTTATTATGCTTGCGTTGCTCCCCAACTCTCTTTCCAATTGAATGTGGCTCACAGGTGAAAAAGGTTGGGGACCCCTGATATAGAAGCACAAGGGTTAGAAATGGACACCCCCCCGGACTTCATATATATTCTGTGTATGTGTGCATCAAACAGCTTTACTAACAGGATTTACTACTCACATAACCCCACGCGTTTGTCAATTATGTTAATGACTAAAGCAGGGATACCTACCTTTGTTTGCTTCCAAAAATTGCCAGTCCTTCCCAATGCCCACACACATACGGAACATACTCACATGTTCAAAAGCACCCAGATACACAGTGACACTGAGCATTACTGTGCTGGGAGATATATATATATACAGTATATAGATACACAGTGACACTGAGCATTACTGTGCTGGGAGATATATATATACAGTATATAGATACACAGTGACACTGAGCATTACTGTGCTGGGAGATATATATATATATATACAGTATATAGATACACAGTGACACTGAGCATTACTGTGCTGGGAGATATATATATATATATATATACAGTATATAGATACACAGTGACACTGAGCATTACTGTGCTGGGATATATATATATACAGTATATAGATACACAGTGACACTGAGCATTACTGTGCTGGGAGATATATATATACAGTATATAGATACACAGTGACACTGAGCATTACTGTGCTGGCATATATATATATATATATATATATATATATACAGTATATAGATACACAGTGACACTGAGCATTACTGTGCTGGGAGATATATATATATATATATACAGTATATAGATACACAGTGACACTGAGCATTACTGTGCTGGGAGATATATATATACAGTATATAGATACACAGTGACACTGAGCATTACTGTGCTGGGAGATATATATATACAGTATATAGATACACAGTGACACTGAGCATTACTGTGCTGGGAGATATATATATATACAGTATACAGATACACAGTGACACTGAGCATTACTGTGCTGGGAGATATATATATATATATATATATATATATATATACACAGTATACAGATACACAGTGACACTGAGCATTACTGTGCTGGGAGATATATATATACAGTATATAGATACACAGTGACACTGAGCATTACTGTGCTGGGAGATATATATATATACAGTATACAGATACACAGTGACACTGAGCATTACTGAGCTGGGAGATATATATATATATATACAGTATATAGATACACAGTGACACTGAGCATTACTGTGCTGGGAGATATATATATATATATACAGTATATAGATACACAGTGACACTGAGCATTACTGTGCTGGGAGATATATATATACAGTATATAGATACACAGTGACACTGAGCATTACTGTGCTGGGAGATATATATATATACAGTATACAGATACACAGTGACACTGAGCATTACTGTGCTGGGAGATATATATATATATATATATATATATATATATACACAGTATATAGATACACAGTGCGACAGCATTACTGTGCTGGGAGATATATATATATATATACAGTATACAGATACACAGAGACACTGAGCATTACTGTGCTGGGAGATATATATATATATATATATATATATATATACACAGTATATAGATACACAGTGAGACAGCATTACTGTGCTGGGAGATATATATATATATATATATATATATATACACAGTATATAGATACACAGTGAGACAGCATTACTGTGCTGGGAGATATATATATATATACAGTATACAGATACACAGAGACACTGAGCATTACTGTGCTGGGAGATATACTGTATATATATATATACAGTATACAGATACACAGTGACACTGAGCATTACTGTGCTGGGAGATATATATATATACAGTATATAGATACACAGTGACACTGAGCATTACTGTGCTGGGAGATATATATATATATATATACACAGTATACAGATACACAGTGACACTGAGCATTACTGTGCTGGGAGATATATATATATATATATACAGTATACAGATACACAGTGACACTGAGCATTACTGTGCTGGGAGATATATATATATATATATATATACAGTATACAGATACACAGTGACACTGAGCATTACTGTGCTGGGAGATATATATATATATATATATATATATTTATATACAGTATATAGATACACAGTGACACTGAGCATTACTGTGCTGGGAGATATATACAGTATATATATATATACATATATATATATGTAGGGACCCATAGGGTTAAGTGCCCTATGGTTTCATATTCCCTACCTCTTCAGAGCTATTAGGTTATTGGGTAGAGTCCCATACTTAAGTTACACTAATCCTTATAGGTTTAGCCAGGTTGACCACTCCCCTTGCAGACTGATATACTGTCTATCAAGGAGGAGTGGCTTCCTCTTTGGCTGCAGTCTGTCTCCTAAACATCACTCCACTGAGCCTGGAGGCAGATCCTAGGCCACCAGAAGCCAATTGTGCCCAAGAGGTCCTTTACATCTGGAGAAGTTGGGGAACAGGCCCCCGTGAACGACGACTAAGTCAGCACAGACAGATCTGTTACCAGCACTTTCTAGGAAAGTGAGAGCAGTCAGCTTAGTTATAAAGGGCAGCCATTAGCCCCACCAAAGGAGTGTTTAGTACTGGGAGTATCTCCTATCTGGCAATGTTGCCTCAGTGTAGGGCCACCGAGTGGTAGTGACAGGCAGGCAGATTGGAAACGAAAATTTTGTGACTTTTTCGTCGCTGTTGCATTTTTTTCGTATTTTGCACGTTTTTTTCGTCGCAACTTTATCGTATTTTGCGCGACTTTTCCGTCACCGTCACAATTTTTTCGTATTGAGCAATTGTGAACGGCGGAAAAACCAATCCGATTTTTTTGTGACAGCGACAAAAAAGTCGCTGAAAATATACGATACAGTCGTAATGGCGATGAAAAAATTGCGGGACATACGGAAAAGTCGCAAAAGTACCGGTCATTACAAAAAAAACGCGTTCAGATGCTTTCGGTCCGTCCGTGGATTAGGAAATCTGCCCCTATGAGACGACACCATGTTGATATAGAACAGTGATCCCCAACCAGTGGCTCAGGGGCAACATGTTGCACCCCAACCCCTTGGGTGTTGCTCCCAGTGGCCTAAAAAAAGGGGCTTATTTTGCAATTCCTGCTCTGGAGGCAAATTGTGCCTGCATAAAACCCAAATATACTCTCCTGTCGGCTGCCAGCTGACTTAGTGGCTACCAAATAGCCAATCACAGCTCATATCTGGCACCTCAGGAATTTTATTATGCTTGCGTTGCTCCCCAACTCTCTTTCCAATTGAATGTGGCTCACAGGTGAAAAAGGTTGGGGACCCCTGATATAGAAGCACAAGGGCTAGGAATGGACACCCCCCCGGACTTCATATATATTCTGTGTATGTGTGCATCAAACAGCTTTACTAACAGGATTTACTACTCCCATAACCCCACGCGTTTGTCAATTATGTTAATGACTAAAACAGGGACACCTACCTTTGTTTGCTTCCAAATATTGCCAGTCCGTTCGGGGGCTTTCGGTCGGTCCGTGGATTAGGAAATCTGCCCCTATGAGACGACACCATGTTGATATAGAACAGTGGCTCACAGGTGAAAAAGGTTGGGGGCCCCTGATATAGAAGCACAAGGGCTAGGAATGGACACCCCCCCGGACTTCATATATATACTATGTATGTGTGCATCAAACAGCTTTACAAACAGGATTTACTACTCACATAACCCCACGCGTTCGTCAATTATGTTAATGACTAAAGCAGGGATACCTACCTTTGTTTGCTTCCAAAAATTGCCAGTCCTTCCCAATGCCCACACACATACGGAACATACTTACATACTGTAACCCTACCAAGACAAGGCCGTCCCCCTAAACTCACAGGCCGATCAAGGAGAGCGCTGATCAGAAATGCAGCCAAGAGGCCCATGGTGACTCTGGGGGAGCTGCAGAGATCTACAGCTCAGGTGGGGGAATCTGTCCAACAACTATTAGTCGTGCACTGCACAAAGTTGGCCTTTATGGAAGAGTGGCAAGAAGAAAGCCATTGTTAACAGAAAACCATAAGAAGTCCCGTTTGCAGTTTGCCACAAGCCATGTGGGGGACACAGCAAACATGGGGAAGAAGGTGCTCTGGTCAGATGAGACCAAAATTGAATTTTTGGCCAAAATGCAAAACGCTATGTGTGGCGGAAAACTAACTCTGCACATCACTCTGAACACACCATCCCCACTGTCACATATGGGGGGGCAGCATCATGCTCTGGGGGGGCTTCTCTTCAGCAGGGACAGGGAAGCTGCTCAGAGTTGATGGGAAGATGGATGGAGCCAAATACAGGGCAATCTTGGAAGAAAACCTCTTGGAGTCTGCAAAAGACTTGAGACTGGGGCGGAGGTTCACCTTCCAGCAGGACAACGACCCTAAACATAAAGCCAGGGCAACAATGGAATGGTTTAAAACAAAACATATCCATGTGTTAGAATGGCCCAGTCAAAGTCCAGATCTAAATCCAATGGAGAATCTGTGGCAAGATCTGAAAACTGCTGTTCCCAAACGCTGTCCATCTAATCTGACTGAGCTGGAGCTGTTTTGCAAAGAAGAATGGGCAAGGATTTCAGTCTGTAGATGGGCAAAGCGGGTAGAGACAGACCCTAAAAGCCTGGCAGCTGGAATTGCAGCAAAAGGGGGTTCTACAAAGTATTGACTCAGGGGGCTGAATAATTACGCACACCCCACTTTGCAGTTATTTATTTGTAAAAAATGTTTGGAATCGTGTATGATTTTCCTTCCACTTCTCACGTGTACACCACTTTGTATTGGTCTTTCACGTGGAATTCCAATAAAATTGATTCATGTTTGTGGCTGTAATGTGACAAAATGTGGAAAAGTTCAAGGGGGCCGAATACTTTTGCAAACCACTGCATATATATATATATGTAGGGACCCATAGGGTTAAGAGCCCTATGGTTTCATATTCCCTACCTCTTCACAGCTATTAGGTTATTGGGTAGTTACACTAATCCTTATAGGTTTAGCCAGGTTGACCACTCCCCTTGCAGACTGATATAGTGTCTAGCAAGGAGGAGTGGCTTCCTCTTTGGCTGCAGTCTGTCTCCTAAGCATCAGTCCACTGAGCCTGGAGGCAGATCCTAGGCCACCAGAAGCCAATTGTGCCCAAGAGGTCCTTTACATCTGGAGAAGTTGGGGAACAGGCCCCCGTGAACGAGGACTAAGTCAGCACAGACAGATCTGTTACCAGCACTTTCTAGGAAAGTGAGAGCAGTCAGCTTAGTTATAAAGGGCAGCCATTAGCCCCACCAAAGGAGTGTTTAGTACTGGGAGTATCTCCTATCTGGCAATGTTGCCTCAGTGTAGGGCCACCGAGTGGTAGTGACAGGCAGGCATAACCCCTGATCCAATCCCCCATAGAACTCATCCACTAGAGGTTATCAACCTGACGGAGTCCCTGCTACCTGGACTACCTCCTCAGGGCACTGGTTGATCGATGTGTTTCCTTGCCCAGACTCTACCAAGAGGTGGTGCCCAGACTCTACCAAGAGGTGGTGCCCAGACTCTACCAAGAGGTGGTATAATCTGGTGCACACCTTCCCTTCTGCTAAAGGGCACTCTATCATTGTATGCTATCAATCTGCTGCGTCTGTGAGTATAATACCCTGTTACCATCTGTGTCTGGGATTTGCAAGAACCTTTCTGGTGTCCTTTATATTACTACACCACACAACTCTATTCAAGTTGTAGTTCAACAACACCCTCAGCTCCATCTATCTATCTCCCACATAGCGGAGGCCCACACTGGGATAGGGGGTCGCATGTAACACATGATCTACAATACACTACTAGCCTGGGTTTGCCTAATCTAAGCCAAACAAGTGTTACATTTATATATATATATTACTGTTGGTGTGGGTAAGCCACACAGAATGTCTGAGGAGGTGAGTGAGGAAGATGTAGAACTACCTCCTGACTCTGTGTGTGTGGATGTGCCGGCACAGACCTGATCTCCAGCGAGCTAAATTGTGTGAGAGGAAACACAAAGTGCTGGAGAGGAAAGTAAAAAGCTGCTGGGTAAATAAGCTGATGCACTGAGCCAGATGCAGTGACTTTGTAGCAAAGTGTGTCTGAGTGTGACGTAAGGGCACAAACTGCCTGTAACACAGAGAGGGAGTGTTTCACTGGCAACAAGGCTTTATGAATGTGATATTGACGTTATTGAAGGGGAAGTTTCAGCATGTGCGGCTGCATACCTCCCAACATTTCATTAAGAGAAAGAGGGACAAAAATATATGACGCTGGTAGTGCGGCAAAAATGTTTTGGCCACGCCTGCTTTGTGACCACGCCCCACATGCCTCACCCACTTTACATGCCCCAGATGTGCCAGTATAATCACTAAATAAAAATAATAAAGGACATATTAACTTCAAAGGTGCCAGTATGACTACATTAAATTGATAAAGGGCATATTAACCCCAGACATGCCAGTAAAATCACTAAATGAAACTGATAAAGGGCATATCAACTTCAGACATGCCAACAGTTCTGTGCAACAGTTCTGTGCAAGTTATAAACAGGGCCAATTCCAGTGGTACATAAATGTATGTAATTTCCTTCCATTCTTAATCAGTTGAAAGCAAAACAATATTCATGTACCACTAGAAGTTCTAGCCATATTAACAAGGCCTATGGTTCCCAAACTTATACAGGCCCCTTTTAAATGTCTGCTAGATTTTATGAATACCACTTCCCCTGCATGCTGTGCTCTGCCAGAGATTCCCAGGAGTGAGAGATATATGTTAGGGGTGGGAAGGTGAAACAGCCCAGCACACAAATAAACACAGCAGCCTCTTCTGCCTGATAAAAGACAGAGCCCCCCCTCAGCCCCTGACCCACTGAGCAGGAGAGGAATGCAGCCAATGCCAATAGTTAACCCTTGCCTGTCACAAATACTCCTCCCAAGACAATTAACCATCAAGGTAAGGCTGTGAGCTTGGGGTAGCAGGGGAGATTCAAGAGTTAAGGGGGCGGGGCTTTATTCCTGGAGCAGAGCAGGCACAGCAATCAATTAAATGGCAATGCTGAGAAGTGGGACATCTAACAGTGAATCCGGGACAGTTGGGAGGTATGCGGCTGTGTAACCCCCTTGGTAGAATGCTATATGGGTACTCTGGCTGGGAAGGTGCAGTACTCTGCAACCAAACTGTGTGGGCAATGCCTGGCATTTAGTCAGTGTCGGACTGGCCCCCCACACCTGCTCTTGACCATTTGGAACAAAGAGGAGAAATAGCTGGGTTCCCAGTCCGACACTGTGTGTAATTGGATTACTGTGTGTGTATAATCCTGTGTATGGAAAGCTGCCCTACTGTAGCACTAGGTCTCCCAGCGTTCATACACAGATATAAATACATACACTTCTAAATCCCCAGACACACTATATCATGCTGGTCTGTTAACAAACTCTATGTGGAAACCCATGCAGTGCCTGCCCCTCCTATTATAATTGTCACTGAGCAGATATGGGCCTGTAAGGACTCGCAGCAGTACACTGGCACAGTGCCTTCTCCGAGCCCAGTGATTTAAAGGAACAGTAACACCAAAAAATGAAAGTTTGCTACAGAAATTCTACTATAAGTTATATAAACACCCCAGCTGTACCAGTGCAGGAATGGCTGCCCCCGGGGCTACACAGCGGGGTATTTATATAAACTATAGTAGGGTTTCTGTAGCAAACACCCCAACTGTACCAGTGCAGGAATGGCTGCCCCCAGGGCTACACAGCGGGGTATTTATATAAACTATAGTAGGGTTTCTGTAGCAAACACCCCAGCTGTACCGGTGCAGGAATGGCTGCCCCCGGGGCTACACAGCGGGGTATTTATATAAACTATAGTAGGGTTTCTGTAGCAAACACCCCAGCTGTACCAGTGCAGGAATGGCTGCCCCCAGGGCTACACAGCGGGGTATTTATATAAACTATAGTAGGGTTTCTGTAGCAAACACCCCAGCTGTACCAGTGCAGGAATGGCTGCCCCCGGGGCTACACAGCGGGGTATTTATATAAACTATAGTAGGGTTTCTGTAGCAAACACCCCAGCTGTACCGGTGCAGGAACGGCTGCCCCCGGGGCTACACAGCGGGGTATTTATATAAACTATAGTAGGGTTTCTGTAGCAAACACCCCAGCTGTACCAGTGCAGGGCAACAGTACATTATATTTTAATTTCTTTAACGTTCATTGTTTGGTGTTACTGTTCCTTTAAGCAGCTGAACTTAATATAGGGCTCTCCTGTAGTCAGCGCAATAGAACCCCAATGTAGGCCTCAGCTGTACAACTGGCTCCTCCTTAGGAAAATTCTTCCTTACCATATGACTTTTACCTCATATGTTGCTATCACAGTGGTGTTAGCGCTCTGGAGAGCGGTAAATGAGCTTACAAGAACTGAATAGTAATGGCGCACTTCTGGGCTTATAAACAGTATCCATGTGTCAGGCTGCCAGAGAAGTCGGTAAACCTTAACACATTGTAACACTTGTTTGGCTAACAGGGGTATTGAACCAGGCTAGTTGGATGCAGAGCATGTGTTACACGTAACCCCCTTTCCCAGGATGGGCCTCCGCTATAGGGGAGCTTATGTCTGGGGCTCTGAGGATGTAGTGGAACTACACTTCCCACACTGCTGTGTAATAAAGTGATAGGACGCCAGGAGCTCTTGCAGATGAACTAGATAATACTTTATTGTCCAAGACAGATGGTTCCAGGGTATTGAATATACTCACTCAGATTGAGGTAGAACAGCATACAGAAGTACAAATGATATTACAGATGAAGCAATAGGTGGAATATGATGTTACCCTAGTTGCCCCTTCTCATCAAGAGGTTGGGCAGGTAAAACACCAACAGAGTGATAGGTATAGGAAAGCTCACCGGCATAGTCCCTTCTCATCAAGAGGTTGGGTAGGTAAAGCACCAACAGAAGGATAGGTATAGGCAGCTCACCGGCGTAGTCCCTTCTCATCAAGAGGTAGGGCAAGGCATATTTGCTAACCTAAGTCCCTAGCACTTCTGTGTCCCTACAATAAGGCCAGTAATGCTTGTTAGGAAGACTACTCCTTTTACTTCTGGATGGGGCTAAGACTGCCCTTACTATATAAGTCTGACTGATCTCACACCTCCTAGAGGGTGCTATGACAAATGCTACTGTTCTTTCTAAACCTCATTCACGGGGCCCTGTCCCCGACTTCTCCAGAAAGGGTGATATATCTGGTTAAATGGCTGATACTGGGGCCTGTGTCTGCCTCCAGGCTCAGTGGAGCTGTTGTTGGAAAGCAGACAGGCAGCCAAAGAGGAAGCCACACCTCCTTGCTAGACACTATATGAGGCTGCAAGGGGTGTGGACAACCATATGGGCCAATAAAGGATAAGCATAACTAGAAACTGTTACAGAGGCTTCTGCCCAGTAACAGGGGATCTATGTGAAGAGGTAGGGATATCACTCCATAGGTCAGTTAACCCTATGGGTCCCTACAACATAAACTCTTGCACTGCTCCAGAAAGCTCCATACTTTAGATTTCAAGGCTAAAAATTCCACTAACAGAAGGTTTATCCCAGAAAATTTTGGAAAGACCAGATTCTGGGGAATACAGAATAGGCACAACTGTCTGTCTACTCCAAACTATCAAGTTGCAATGCTTTCCTAAAGTTAACCAAATAAAAGTAACCAAATAAAACACCCTAAATATGAACGCCAGGGGTTCATTGAACAGTTTGATGCCCAATATGTATGTATGCCCAATATGTATAGGTTTACCTAAGTATGTGGCATGTAGGGGCCCCAATGGGAACATACCCCCATATGAACTGTCATTTCTGTCATTTCAGCTCCTGCAAAATCAACCCATTTACATCATTATATGTGGGATTAAGCTCACCCCAGAAAGCCATATATTTTTGGAAAGGACACATTCCCCCAAATCTAAAATGGGTACCCATGTCTTTCTACTCCAAAGTACCAAGCCACACAGCTTTTCTAAAGTTGGCAATTTTGATGACATTTCCAAAAATCCCCTCAAAGCTTCCACTTTACAGCATCTTATCTCCCACATAGCATTAGGTACCAAGATAAAACACTCAGAATTTGAACGCCAGGGGGTCACTGAACAGTTTGATGCCCAATATGTATAGGTTTACCTAAGTATGTGGCATGTAGGGGCCCCAATGTGAACATACCCCCATATGTACTGTCATTTCTGTCATTTCAGCTCCTGCAAAATCAACACATTTACATCATTATATGTGGGATAAAGCTACAAAAAAGTACGTTCACCCCAGAAAGTCATATATTTTTGGAAAGTACACATTCCCCCGAATCTATAATGGGTACACATTTCTTTTTACTCCAAAGCTTTCCAAAGCCTGCCAACTCAACTTTTGCATACAGAGCCCCCTGACAGTGTATTATGTGCCGTAACCCCCCTAACTGTACAGAAACCCCCCAGAAAACCATATATTTTTGTAAAGTACACATTCTGAGGAATTCAAAATAGGTAGTTATTTTTGTACACCAAACTTACACCTGGCAAAGCTATGCGAAACAGATTAGGAACACTAAAGTAAAGTATACTGGACACAAATACCAAAGTGACTCAAGGAAATAGGAAAACGGAGACAAACTAGTCTGTCTCTATAAGGTGTAACTGCCTTCCCAACGTATGCCAAGCCACAAGGGCACCATGCCATGTATACAACATAGTCACTTGTACACGTCAGTCTATGTCGGATCTTAAAGAGTTGACCAGTGTGGGGGTGCCTAAAAGAAGCGCCCTGAACCATTCCATTGCAAGTTTGGCACCCAGTGCATCTTTAAGTTTTAATGTGCGGGTAAACTGAAAAACATCTTGGGTAAGGTCAAAAGGATCAGAATGGTGAGTGGGTACAAAAGACATGCCTTTAAATAATAGGGACACCTCCCCTTTTGTTAGAATATGCTGGGACAAATTGAAAATCACCTTCTCCTGGATATTTGTCTGGATGGTGGCCTGGGAGGTTTTTGCTTGGGGATGGTACCCACCCCTCCTTGGCCTTCTGTGTCTATTTCTCTCCTTGCGCCCTGTGACCTTGTTGAACTAATAAAAAAGAAGAGGGGGTGCTAGAATCAATAGAAGAAGTCAAGTCAGAGTCAGAGGAACGTCCAGAGCTATCAATAGTGCTCAAAGAAGAGGGTTTTTTGGTGAATCTAGATCTAAATTTAGGTTGTGGTTTGCGTTCAGCTAGTCCCAGAAGCCACCCATACACCCGTCTGTCCTGATAGTCTCTTTTAACAGTAGTAAATTTATTCTCTTTGAAATTGATAAGATCAGTCCTATGCTTGTTAATGTTGTCCTCAAGTTTTTTAAGCCAATCAGTCGTCTTGTCTTGGTCTAAAACATGTATGGACTGGTGGTCAGTGCTGGCAATGTCAGTTCTAACCGGTACTAGGTCTTTGCCAACCTGTTCAATCACTAACAGAATTAGATCCAAGGAGCATTTATTCAAGATCTTGCACCATTTGTACCATTTGCACACCATTTGCACATTTTTAACACGAAAGCCCCTAGGGATCAATTTCTGTTTGTGATATGTGGATGAATAAGTCCCATGTAACACATTACATTAACAGTTATTTCTAAAGCGCCAACATATTCCGCAGCGCTGTACACCAAATCTAACTCACGTTTTTTTTAAAGTAAGTAGTGTGTGATAAACCTCAAGGGGGGTCTTACCGCCATCTGTACGTCGTGTATCAGTAAAGTAGAGCTTCTCTGCGTCCATAGCGCTGAAAGTCGGTTTCCCAGAGAGATCCAGTTCAGCTAGCACATGAGTGTTGCCAAATGCCATTCCTTTCAATTGGAAGATGCCAACAAAGGGGATGCGTAAAGTAAGTCTCTGGTATAATCAAAAGGGCGCTCATGCAGGCCCAGAAACAATAAAATAAAAATCAAGTGAATATGCAGGGGTGCTTCCAAGGTGCCACAAACGGGCTATTAACAGCAAGAACAAACGGAGCACACCCTATAGAAGTTCAAATGCCCAGGGTGCTAGCAAAAAAATATAAAGTAAGCTGCACACACCAGGACTTGACAAAAAATAACACATTTATTTAAGGAAAGAGATCCAACGTTTCAAGCACTAACTGTGCTCTTCCTCAGGGAAAAAAAAACAAAAGACAGTGGGAACCCACCCCCTTAAATATATATATATTTGGATATATAGCTATATATACCAAAAAAAATCCCCAGATACACTATTATTCCACACTCCCCTATGGCATGAAGGTAGCACTTTTATCTAAGCCCCTATAACAGGAAGGTTTGTTTACAAACACTCACACCCATTGCTGCCTGACAGCCCACAGAATAGATATCCGGTAAAGAGAATGCCCAGTACAGCAGATACGAGTGCTTAGATCTCAAAATGCATCTTCCAAACCTGGTGGTTGGGTTGTGGAAACTTCCGTACGACAACAGCCCTTCCACTCGCAGAACTTACACTTCCTGCACCCAAGTTCCAGGGGGGGGGGGAGTAAAGAGCCCATGAATAAGCTGCGCTGGATAAGAGCCAAGGGGAGTGGCTTGGATATTAACCCTAACTGCCAGCCGATCTGTTCAAAGCAGAATGTGTACTGCCAGACAGTTTTTGAACATTTTGCACTCTTTCAATTTAGGGGCCTTTCCTAGAGGTTAATTTTAGTTTACCCTGGGAAAATAATATATTGTTTTTTTCAGCACAACCTAAGTTTTCAAAATATGCTAGAATTTCTGTGTAATTTCACTTCTGTAACAAGATATAGACTTCTAAATGTCTAAAAAATGAAGAAGAATATTTTCCATAATATAAACACACATCTATCAGAAACATGAATTATTTTCTGCACAAAAATACAACTGATTTGGAAAGTCCCATGTCTCCTGAATGTGCCAATAGCAAATATATATAGTTATATTGAGTTTTTCTCACTTGCATATTGTGTGTTGTAAGACCCCCTTTAGGCGATAGGAGGTCATTTGTTAGTCATTTTAGAGCAGTTTTGGTGGAGTGTTGTTGTCTAAAACCAGATTGTAGGGGATCCTGGAGGTTATTGTCAGAGAGGAATAGTGTCAGTCGGTTGTATACTAGGCGCTCGAGCAGTTTGGAGATGAATGGGAGCAGAGAGATAGGTCGGAGGTTACTAGGATTGGAGGGATCAAGGGAGGGTTTTTTCAGAATAGGGCTTACAAGTGCATGTTTCAGTTGGGAGGGAAAGATTCCAGTAGAGAGTGAGAGATTGAATAGATGAGTTAAGACTTTGATAAGACAGGGGTTGGCATTACGTAGAAGTTTGGTAGGAATGGGATCAAGCGGGCAGGTAGTAAGGTGGGAGGAAGACAGCAGTTTTGAGACTTCCTCTTCAGTCACTGGGGAGAAGGAGCCAAGAAGAGACTGGGTAGCATGTAGGGGGGGAGGGGAATGGTTATGGGGATTTAGTTGTGCAATGTCACTTCAGATGGTGTCAATTTTATTTGTAAAGTGCTCGGCAATAGCTTGAGCAGTGACTGAAGCACACGGAGGGGGCGGAGGAGGGGACAGCAGAGAGTTGAAGGTAGAGAAGAGTTGTGCAGGTTTTTTAGAGAGGGAGTTAATAAGTGCAGTGAAGTAGGTTTGTTTAGCTTGGCAGAGGGTGGTGTTGTAGGAGAGCAGATTTGTAGCTGCAGAAATCTGACTCTGACCTTGATTTGCGCCAGCGGCGCTCAAGTGTACGTGACTGTTTTTGGAGGGATTTGGTATGAGCAGGGTGCCAGGGTGGGTATGAGCAGTGTGCCAGGGTGGGTATGAGCAGTGTGCCAGGGTGGGTATGAGCAGGGTGCCAGGGTGGGTATGAGCAGTGTGCCAGGGTGGGTATGAGCAGGGTGCCAGGGTGGGTATGAGCAGTGTGCCAGGGTGGGTATGAGCAGTGTGCCAGGGTGGGTATGAGCAGGGTACCAGGGTGGGTATGAGCAGTGTGCCAGGGTGGGTATGAGCAGGGTGCCAGGGTGGGTATGAGCAGGGTGCCAGGGTGGGTATGAGCAGTGTGCCAGGGTGGGTATGAGCAGTGTGCTAGGGTGGGTATGAGCAGTGTGCCAGGGTGGGTATGAGCAGGGTGCCAGGGTGGGTATGGGCAGTGTGCCAGGGTTGGAGTGGTTTGGGCCTCATGCGTTTAGTCTTAGCAGGAGCAAGCTCATTAAGGGCAGTGGTGAGTGTGCTGTAGGAGACAGAGGGGCCTGATTAGGACAAGAGACAGTTAGGATGTTAGAATGAAGAGAGTCAAAGGAAGAAGAGAGATGTGACGTGTTTAGGGATTGCAGGTCTCGGTATGTGTATGTTTGGGGGGCAGCAGATGGTGTAGGGGGAGTTAGCGAGAGTTGAAATGTGAGCAGATTGGGATCAGAGAGAGGGAAAGGGGAGTTAGTGAAGTTGGAGGTAGAACAACATTTTGTAAATATAAGATCCAGGGAGTTTCCATTAGAGTGAGAGGGGGAGTCAGAGCACAGAGATAACCCAAAGGAGGATGTTAGTGAGAGGAGTTTAGAGGTAGAAGGGGCATTAGGATTGTTAACAGGTATGTTAAAGTCACCTAGTACAATGGATGGGGAGTCAGAGGAAAGGAAGTAAGGAAGCCAGGCAGAAACGTTGTCAAAGAATTGTGAGGTCGGGCCAGGAGGTCGGTATATGATCGCAATGCGAAGCGAAACAGGGGAGAAGAGCCTAATAGAGTGACCCTCAAATGAGGAAAATGAAAGAGAAGGAGGAGGTGGAAGGACTTTAAATGAATAGCGGGGGGAGAGAAGGAGTCCTACCCCACCCCCTGCCCTGTTTCCAGGTCTGGGAGTGTGAGTAAGGTGTAGCCCCCCAAAGGGTAGGGCAGCGGGGGGAGAGAAGGAGTCCTACCCCACCCCCTGCCCTGTTTCCAGGCCTGGGAGTGTGAGTAAGGTGTAGCCCCCCAAAGGGCAGAGCAGCAGGCGAGGCAGTGTCAGTAGGGGAAAGCCAGGTCTCAGTTATTGCAAATAAGTTAAGCGATTTAGCGATGAAAAGGTCATGGATGGAGGTGAGTTTGTTGCAGACAGAGCGGGAATTCCAGAGGGCACAGGAAATGTGAATAGAGGCTTTGGGTATAGGGGTAAGGGTCCTGTACTTTAAAGTTAGTGGTTTTTATGACATTTCAGAAAATCACCTAAAAATGTTGCAATTTGCCGCATTTATCTCAGACGATTTCTTACATTTGTATTTTCATACAAACGGAAATAAGCCCAAATATAAACGCCAGAGGTTATGCATGGGATCCAAATGAAAGTAATGCAGGGGAATTTTCAAGCCTGTCAACTTACAGTTTCACCCCCAAACTGTACAGAGACCCCCAGAAAACCATATATTTTTGGAAAGTACACATTCTGATAAATCCAAAACAGGTGAAGACGTCTTTCTACGCCAAAGTACCAAACGGCAAAGCTACACTAAAAGAAATGCAACAAACAACAATGCAAGTCTGAAACTGCAATAAACCCACAAAAATGAAATACAATTAGGCAAATCAGTGAAATAACAAAATAAATTTACAGCATAACCATGTCCCCCAATCCAACTAAAAAACTGAAACCTGCCTGATCGACACCAGGTTGATTTTAGGCCAGATATTGGTCGGGTAAGCCTGTCGGGGTGCCCATACACAGACAGATAAGCTGCCAAATCGCTCTAAAGGACCCAAATCAGCAGCTGCATGTACATTACTTTACTGTGTTTCACTAGTACAGGTATCGGACCCCTTATCCGGAAACCCGTTATCCAGAAAGCTCCGAATTACGGAAAGCCCGTCTCCCATAGACTCCATTATAATCAAATAATTCAGAATTTTAAAATTGATTTCCTTTTTCTCTGTAGTAGTAAAACAGTAACTTGTAATTGATCCCATCTAAGATATAAATAATCCTTATTGGATGCAAAACAATCCTATTGGGTTTAATGAATGTTTTATTGATTTTTAAGTAGACTTAAGGTATGGAGATCCAAATTATGGAAAGACCCCTTATCCGGAATACCCTTGGTCCCGAGCATTCTGGATAACAGGTCCTATACCTGTACTAGGTATTTTTTGGCATATGAGGACACCTGCTGGTCACAATACATAGTACAGTTTGATGCTTGATTTTTTTATTATTCTGATGGTTTCAAATTTCCAGGTGAATATAATGATACTAATTTGTTTGTGTGGTTGTACGTCACTAAGATTTTAAAGGGCAAATTCACCTGTATATTGAAAAAAAGACATTTTTATCATTAAAAATCTATAATTCCAACAATTTTCGCAAATTAAATTATTTGGACATTTTCCATAGGTTGTGTGTAAATGTAATTGCTATTGGAAGCAGTGTCTGCCTGTGCCTTTGTATTATTAGCACTCCTTCTTCTGACTGGTGAAACAATATAAAATAAGACCTCTTCCACCAAGACTCTAGTTCCTAAAATTACTTGCCTTTTCTGTGATTAACAGAAGCCGTAAATGCTCTTTTCTTTCTTCTTTCTCAGCAGAGCAACATCAGATCTCTTCCCTTCTGATTGTAAGTTACAGGAACTCACCAGCAGGTGGTGCAGTTGTTACAACATTTATTTTATTGGCAGTTTATAAAAAAAACTTTAGAACTAAAAAGATGTCATGTAAATTGCAAAAAGTGCTTAGAAAAGCACCCTTTTACATTACATTTATTAAGGTTTACTTATCCTTTAAGACTGTGTTTCTGACCAGTGTTCACCGGTCACCATTTGTGTAGACAGATCTTTTTTCTTCCTAGTGCATGGGGCTAAAATGAACCAATAGCCAGTCAGAATATTAGAACATTCACAGAGCTAGACCAGCCTGTAGCCAATCAGAGGACAGGATTTTCACAGGACAAGAAGAAGCTATAGCTTATAGAACCACAGAAGGACTTCCTGCCCTGCTATTATAGCAGATACCTCTGTGGCTGCCAGAAGAAGGAATTTACTCTGATTAACCGTTTTATTCTTCTATATAAATTACACAAAGTCTATGAGAAGCTATACTGCCCATTTGACTCTGAAAGCTGCCCAGTCTGTAGAGCAATAATCAAGAATAAATGACAAAAATCCTCACTATGTATAATAAGCCAATCACCTTCTTGATGCTGGAGTGGTAACACCAGCTTGTGTGTATATATGTGTGTGTGTATATGTGTGTATGTATGGGTGTGTGTGTATGTGTGTATGTATGGGTGTGTGTGTATATGTGTGTGTGTATGGGTTTATATGTGTGTGTGTGTTTATGGGTGTGTGTGTGTATGGGTGTGTGTTTATGGGTGTATGTGTATGTATGGGTGTATATGTGTGTGTGTGTATGTATATATATATATATATATGTGTGTGTGTGTGTGTGTATGGGTGTGTTTGTGCCTCACAAGAGGAAATAACACCTCCGCTCAGTGCTGTGTGGGTGCCGGTCAGAGCGGCCACTTCTATCTCTAACCTGTAACTGCTAATTAGTTATTAGGCACAGGGTGAAGGAAAGGTGCCTCTGTCCCCTCTGCCCAGCGCCAACAGCCATCAGAGATCCACTGGGGGAATGGGAGTTTATTTCTACTGGACCCTGGCGCTTCTTTATCTTCATAAAAGTAAGTTGGTTCCTGTAGTTTATTTATTAGACTTTAGTTGGAGGGGGGCTGCCAGCTTTACTTTTTTTTTCTTTGATGAAACCTACCTTTCCCTTAGTTTGCCTTTAATGGGGCTGTTTACCTTTAAATTTACTTTTATGGTGTTGTAGAGGAAGCTGTACAGCAATTGGTCTTCATTTTTTATTTGTGTGTATTTTTTTTTAATGAATAAGGTTTTTGCTCAGCGGCTCTCCAGTTTGGAGTTTCAGCAGCTATCTGGGTGTTCCCAATTACCCTAGCAACCAGGCAGGGGTTTGAATGAGAGACTGGAATATGAAGAGGAGAGGAACTAAATAGAAAGGTGATCCAAAGTAACAATAGCCATAATATGATAGCCCCAAAGAGCAATTATATTTGGCTGCCGGGGTCAGTGACCCTCATTTGAAAGTTGGAAAGAGTCAGAAGAGGAAAGCAAATAATTCAAAAACTATAAAGGCCAGTTGAAACATTGCTAAGAACTGGCCATTCTAGTTAATGGAAAGATAAACAGCCCCTTTAAATGCCTTGTGGTAATGTATGTTTATCAAAAATATGTACATTTTGGCAGGGGAGGAGGGTGGCGTCTTTGTTTGGGGAGGATACCCATAGAATATGTATGTGTATATGGCATTAATCTTTATTATTCTCTGCCTACGCATTTGGGCCTGCATTTTGCAGATGAACGTTAGTAATTTTTTGGTGCCTGTGTTGTATTTTTGCCTCATTTGACTCATTTCATAGAAACCGTTTTGCCATGTTTTGCTGGGATCAAGTACAGGTACTGTTTTATTATTACAGAGAAAAGGGAATCATTTAACCATTAAATAAACCCAATAGGGCTGTTCTGCCCCCAATAAGGGGTAATTATATCTTAGTTAGGATCAAGTACAGGTACTGTTTTATTATTACAGAGAAAAGGGAATCATTTAACCATGAAATAAACCCAATAGGGCTGTTCTGCCCCAATAAGGGGTAATTATATCTTAGTTGGGATCAAGTACAGGTACTGTTTTATTATTACAGAGAAAAGGGAATCATTTAACCATGAAATAAACCCAATAGGGCTGTTCTGCCCCAATAAGGGGTAATTATATCTTAGTTGGGATCAAGTACAGGTACTGTTTTATTATTACAGAGAAAAGGGAATCATTTAACCATTAAATAAACCCAATAGGGCTGTTCTGCCCCAATAAGGGGTAATTATATCTTAGTTGGGATCAAGTACAGGTACTGTTTTATTATTACAGAGAAAAGGGAATCATTTAACCATTAAATAAACCCAATAGGGCTGTTCTGCCCCAATAAGGGGTAATTATATCTTAGTTGGGATCAAGTACAGGTACTGTTTTATTATTACAGAGAAAAGGGAATCATTTAACCATTAAATAAACCCAATAGGGCTGTTCTGCCCCCAATAAGGGGTTATTATATCTTAGTTGGGATCAAGTACAGGTACTGTTTTATTATTACAGAGAAACGGGAATCATTTAACCATGAAATAAACCCAATAGGGCTGTTCTGCCCCAATAAGGGGTAATTATATCTTAGTTGGGATCAAGTACAGAGTAGATATCGATGAGGGGCACAGGCGAATGGAAGTGAATAGCGGAAGCATTTCAGTGCTGTTCTGGCACCGTCACCAAGACTAGATATAAACCCAGCAGTAGGTACCAGTACCATTCATAGGCAGAACCCTGATCTGCCCCTTGGGTTATGCAGGGAAGAGTAATTGAAAAGCCAAAACAAGCACAAACACACACTGAGAAAGGGGAGGAAGTGCAGCAGCGGTGTATAGACCAGATAATGTAGGTACAGTTACTAGAGAAATAAGGAAATTCATTGGTTCTGCTGAACTCTACATACCACAGTGTTGGTAGAACTTGGTCGCTGTGGGTAAGGAGACTGACCGCACTGCATCATATTGGAGCTAAAGATGGCTTCAAGCCCTTGTTTAACCCTGGCTCTTCACAGCTTGGCAGTGCCTCAAATATCTGGCAAACCACCTGTGTTTTATTAAATAATAAAGTGTAATAACATGAAGCTAAGTACCTTGCTTTTCTGAGGCTACATTTTTGTTGTTATTGTTACTTTTAATTACTTATTTTTCTAATTCTTTTCTAATTAGGCCCTCTCCTCTTCATATCTCAATCTCTCATTTAGTCCACTGCCTGGTTGCTAAGGTAATGTGAATCCTAGCTGCTGAAACTCCAAACTGGAGAGCTGCGGACCAAACATTGAAATAATTAAGAAACTACAAATAATAAAAAATGAAAACCAATTGCAGATTCTTGTTCTTGTTTGGCTTGTGTTATTACATATCTCACTGTGCTGCGCTGTCTCATCTTCTCTTCCAGAAAGGAATTACATTGTGCAGAATATAATAAGGCTGGTACTGTCGGGCTGCATCCTCATCGCTGGTGCCTGCCTGTTTGCCCAACATGTGAAGAGAGAAGGTGCCGGAAATGGATAATTAGTCTGTGATGGGGAAGCTTCAGATTCATGCTGTAATTCCCCTGTATTGTTTACATTAGTAATCCCCTGTACTGTTCATACCTTTTAATCTGCATTGATCACCACCTGCATTGTTCACACCTCAGGCTCAGACAGTAAGTCCCCACATTGTTCACCTGTTCACACCTCAGACAGACTGTAGAAGCAGTGTCAGCACTGTGTCACTGTATACTGTCATACCCATGCCTGTGTGTGCCATACTCTGCCTACCCTATACTGACTGTGTGTGCCATACTTTGTCTGCCCTATGCTGCCTGTGTGTGCCATACTCTGCCTTCCCTATGCTGCCTGTGTGTGCTATACTCTGCCTGCCCTAGGCTGCCTGTGTGTGCCATACTCTGCCTGCCCTACCCTGCCTGTGTGCCATACTCTGCCTGCCCTACCCTGCCTGTGTGTGCCATACTCTGCCTGCCCTATGCTGCCTATGTGTGCCATACTCTCTCTGCCCTATACTGCCTGTGCATGCCATACTCTGCCTGCCCTATGCTGCCGGTGTGTGCCATAATCTGCTTGCCCTATGTTGCCTGTGTGTGCCATACTCTGCCTGCCCTATGCTGCCTGTGGGAGGTGAACCTGGCAGGGGTTTGTTCTGGGAGTTTGTTAGCAGTTGGAAATAGCCATTATATGCAGGGCCGGTCCTAGGCCGATTGCGCCAATTGGGCGCCTATGGGGACCCCAGACTTTGGTGCTCCCGAGAGACGTGAGTGTGACGTCACAGGGAGAAGAAGAGCCAGGGGACGCAGCCGGAGGAAACAGGCGGACACAGCAGGCGGGTGGTGGGGGGAGCCACAGGAAGCAGGGGGGCGCTGGGGAGGACATTGTGGGGGAGCTGAAGGATGTTGGGAAGGACGCTGGGGGGAGCTGGAGGATGTTGGGGAGGATGCTGGGGGGAGCTGGAGCATACTAGGGGGAGCTGGAAGATGCTGGGGGGAGCTGGAGGATACTAGGGGGGAGCTGGAAGATGCTGGGGGGAGCTGGTGGATACTAGGGGGGAGCTGGAGGATGCTGGGGGAGCTGGAGGATACTAGGGGGGAGCTGGAGGAAGTTAAGGGGGGCTGGAGGATGCTGGGAGGGAGCTGGAGGATGCTGGGGGGAGCTGGAGGATACTAGGGGGGAGCTGGAGGATACTAAGGGGGAGCTGGAGGATGCTGGGGGGAGCTGGAGGATGCTGGGGAGGACACTGGGAGGGAGCTGGAACACTATACTAAGCATAATTCAGCAGGAACAGCCCTCTCAGTTTGCGCCATATGATGGCTACATGAACGCTGCTCAGTGCTGCTCTGTTCTGCTAGTGTTGGGCGAGTCAGGGAATGGGAGTACACTGCAGGGCAAATTGCATTCTTTCCATGGGCATGGGCAAAAAAAATGTTGCAGTGCTGCGCGCGGAGCGCGGCAGAGCTTTTTGTCCCTATTCACATTTTTTCAATGTTGGGAGGTGTGCCTGTATTAAGCACAATTCAGCAGGAACAGCCTGAAAAACTATAAAACTATGGCAGCATAGGGATTCCCCTGTACTAAGCATAATTTACAATTTACTGAGGGGGCCCCGTAAAAATGGTTCCAATTGGGCCCTGCAGTTGGTAATACCGGCCCTGATTATATGGTCCCTAAGGTGTGTAATTAAATGCTGGGGTTGCTGTGCTATCCACAGGAGAGGAGGCACATGGATTTAAGGGTGTGTCTTAATATGACATAATATAATTCTTTTACATATGAATGAAGGGTGATAGCCCTACAGTGAGCACCAACTATTTGGGTTTTTTGCTGTGTTACCACCATTAATGTGGGTATGGTCTTAAAAGCTCTTGTGATAACATGGGTGTGGTTTAAATAAGGGGAGTGGTCAAAACTGGCTTCCATTATCGGCCCTCCACCATGTAGGCCAGAAAAATTCCGGCCCTCGGTACCACAGAAGTTAGACAGCGCTGCTCTATACTGTTAGCTCATTGGGATCATGGAGGGGTTTTATGTCATTGTTATTACAGTTTTTATAATACACAAGCATGAATCAGGTTACACTGGGCACTGACTGATGGCTGGGCTCTATGTTATGGATTATGTAAACCTTTTTTGTGATTGCTGTTTATTATAAGGAAACCACTGAGGAATTATGTGCCCAAGTAGAGACAAATTCACTGAAGTTTATCAGAGCACAGGTCACATGGCTGTGGCACCCTGGGAAATGAAGAATATGGCTAGCCCCATGGGAAAAACAGATTACAATGCAGGATTCTGCTGGAGAAGCTCTATTAACTGATGGGTTTTGTACCAAACATGTTTTCCCATGAATGTATTAAGATTTTCAGTTGGATTGAGATCACATTAGAGCAAAAATCAATTTGGGGGGCCCAGTTACAGGAATAGTTCCGCGATATATAGCCATGCACACACCCATACACTTGCAGGGCAGCTTCATGTACACACATTGTAACAATGACAGACACTTGGCATCTCCAGTGGCGCTACAGAGGGTGTAGGTGTTGGGGATACATCCTGCTACAGGGGGCAGCTGTATTACTAGGGGCTATTGTTGTCATGGGAGCAATAATTGGATAGCAAAAACCATGTTTGAAAGTGAGCCCTGCTGCAAAGGCTGATAGCAGTCATGGGAAAGGAGTCGGCTCTGTAGCAGATAAGGGAATCAGGGCCACTTTTAAGGAAAATTATACCCCCAAACAATGTAGGTCCCTATAAAAATATATTGCAAAAAACAAGCTTATACAGGTATAGGACCCATTATCCAGAATGCTCGGGACCAAGGGTATTCCGGATAAGGGGTCTTTCCGTAATTTGGATCTCCATACCTTAAGTCCCCAATAAGGGGTAATTATATCTTAGTTGGGATCAAGTACAGGTTCTGTTTTATTATTACAGAGAAAAGGGAATCATTTAACCATTAAATAAACCCAATAGGGCTGTTCTGCCCCCAATAAGGGGTAATTATATCTTAGTTGGGATCAAGTACAGGTACTGTTTTATTATTACAGAGAAAAGGGAATCATTTAACCATGAAATAAACCCAATAGGGCTGTTCTGCCCCAATAAGGGGTAATTATATCTTAGTTGGGATCAAGTACAGGTACTGTTTTATTATTACAGAGAAAAGGGAATCATTTAACCATGAAATAAACCCAATAGGGCTGTTCTGCCCCAATAAGGGGTAATTATATCTTAGTTGGGATCAAGTACAGGTACTGTTTTATTATTACAGAGAAAAGGGAATCATTTAACCATGAAATAAACCCAATAGGGCTGTTCTGCCCCAATAAGGGGTAATTATATCTTAGTTGGGATCAAGTACAGGTACTGTTTTATTATTACAGAGAAAAGGGAATCATTTAACCATGAAATAAACCCAATAGGGCTGTTCTGCCCCAATAAGGGGTAATTATATCTTAGTTGGGATCAAGTACAGGTACTGTTTTATTATTACAGAGAAAAGGGAATCATTTAACCATTAAATAAACCCAATAGGGCTGTTCTGCCCCAATAAGGGGTAATTATATCTTAGTTGGGATCAAGTACAGGTACTGTTTTATTATTACAGAGAAAAGGGAATCATTTAACCATGAAATAAACCCAATAGGGCTGTTCTGCCCCAATAAGGGGTAAGTATATCTTAGTTGGGATCAAGTACAAGGTTCTGTTTTATTTCTACATAGAAAAAGGAAATCAGTTTTAAAATTCTGAATTATTTGATTAAAATGGAGTATATTCGGAGCTTTCTGGATAATGGGTTTCCGGATAAGGGGTCCGATACCTGTATGTAAAACCCTGCTTCATCTAAATAAACCATTTTCATAAAAATATACTTTTAGGGGCTGATCCACGAATCCGAATGAGAAAAATTCGGATTCGAAATCGAACATTTTGCGACTTTTTTGTATTTTTTGCGATTTTTTTCGTCGCCGTTACGACTTTTCCTTAAATTGTCGCAACTTTTTCGTAACCGTTACGACTTGTGCGAATTGTCGTGACTCTTTCGTTGCCATTATGACTTTCGTGAATTGTCGTGACTTTTTCATTGCCATTACGACTTTCGCGAATTGTCGCAACTTTCGTATTGAGAGCTCGAAAAGTCGCGACAATTCGCGAAAAAGTCGCAAAGTACCGATCATTACGAAAAAAACGCATTTGGGCGCTTTTCGGACGTTCGTGGATTAGTAAATGTGCTCCTTAGTGTGGGCCGCCCCCTGGGATTATAGGAGTCCCAGTGCACACAAACAAGCCAAGGCACACATACATGCTAGGCCCCATCAGCCAATGAATGGGCAGAGTTCTGTCTTTTGCTCCCACACTACTTCCTGTTACAGTTAGAGCTGCATCACTTCCTGTCAGCTGATCTCTGAGGGAGCACACAGTCTAGCACAAAATGGCGGCTCAAGGGAAAAGATGTAGAAGGGCAATGTTTACTGATATTCCAGTTTGATGAGATACTTTAATAGGCCACTTAATATGGTATCAACTATCTGTTGGTTACGTATTCATTCTGCATATAAGCAAGGTACAGAACTTTGTGCTTCATGGTGGGACACCATGGGACTGTAGTCACCCCTAAATGCATCACCTTCAAAATCTGCCTCTTATGTTGCCATAAAAACACAAGCAAACACTACAACACATCTGACCATGTAGACATGTTTTATTTCTCAAACAGAAAAGCTCATTTTTTTTTAATGTTGGCAATGCACAGAGCATCAAATCAAAATAAAACTACAATATTGATCTATTGGTACATTATTTGCATAGGAAATCTTGGAAAATGAACCCAGAACCATTAGTCTGACAATGAATTGCCAACCGCTGACTCTTTGTAACAGATATACTCATCAGTTCTTGCTATGAGTAAAATAAGGGAACATGTTTCCTCCAGAATGGCCCTTACCTTCACGGTGCCTGGCCAGCTCTGTATGAGACAATAAATACTGTGAGTTCAAGTATTGGAGAAACTGGGGAGAAACTCAAGCTAAAATCCTTCTTTAAGACTACGGCCAAGGGGATATGCCTTACAGTACTGGAACGTAGTAGGTACATCCCAATATGGCTCCCTTGGCTGCAATAAGATGCTTCATGTCATATGATAAAAGTTCTACAGACTTATTCACTGTAGTGGAAAACAATACTTTTGCCATGATCAGTTCAGGCACAGTAGCAATTAATCTCTCAAGCAAGCACCAATATTGAAATGCATAAATGGGAAGATAAAACAGGGGTGACAAACATGATATGGGGCATGAAAAAGGTATGAAGACTGGTCAAGATCTTCTGATTCCTTTTTTGAGGAGCCTACCCTGCCTGAGCATTCCACAGGCTCTACTGTATGTATATGCTGCCATCATTTTCACCATTTCTGAACAAGGTTGTACATAAAATAATTGTAGTTACCGTATATACTCGAGTATAAGCCGATCGGAATATAAGCCGAGGTACCTAATTTTACCTAAGAAAACTGGAAAAACTTATTGACTCGAGTATAAGCCTAGGGTGGGAAACGCAGCAGCTACTGCTAAGTTTTAACAATCAAAATAAATACCAATAAAATTACATTAATTGAGGCATCAGTGGGATATATGTTTTTCAATATTTATTTCAAAGAAAAACAGTAAACTAGCTCTGTAAGTGGGGAAGAGGGTCAACAAAAACAATATGAGTACTACCCCATGCTCATTGCGCATTGGCAAACTGCCAGCCGACCCGGTCCTGGATGACACGTAAGGGGGAATAAGTATTGCGACTGGGAGCGGCCCAGGGCACTGGAGGGTCTGGTTGCAGGCCTAATTTGCACACAAAGGAGAGAGGGTGCTAGTCTAGAGGGACCCATGGCACCCGACTCGAGTATAAGCCGAGGGTGACATTTTGGGTGCTGAAAAACTAGGCTTATACTCGTGTATATACAGTATATTCAAAATAGTTATTCCAACATCCATCAGAAATGGGCAGTAGTGTTGCTCATCCATTGCCTGCCCTCAGTTCAGATGACTACTGGATTGGAAACAAGACAGGACAAAGGCAACTTCCTGTAAGAAGAGTAGGCAAAGTTGGTAATGCTGCAGTTGTCAGACTGTTTTGGTTCAAAAAAAAGAATATGATTTAGGAAAACTAATGTATGAGCCATTCAGCCACCACTTCCAAGAGTATATAGGTCAGCAAATAGGTATTCACCATAAAGCTTTCCCTAGGTGACCTTGCAGCCTCATAGTTTGGGAACCAGGTCTTACAATCCATAGAAACCAATAAAGTGATTGCTTTGAAACAGATGACCAGCAAATGCAACTTTGCTGACCGGTTGCTATGGGCTACTAGACCAACACATTACCCCTGAAGTGTGTTTCCAGAAGCCTTTTTGTCTGAGAAACTTCTAAAATACTCCATGGTCGATTTTTGCTTCTATTGGTGTTTTTGATAAACTATAAAAACATTTACCATTAGGCTTTGTGTGAGTAGTATTTTTGCAGTAAAAATGATAGGGAGAGTACAGAGAGTACTTAATGGTGGATACAGATAGAATTATCATATAAACAGGCACCAAACAATGCTTATTATATAATATAGCTGGAACCACTGCCTAAACACTTCATTTCTGTTTATATTCTTCTTTAAGAATGGACTTTTATGGAATTGACTATGTATGTTTCATTTCTGGAGCCTTCATCATATTATTCATGGTATTATTAATGGAAGACAGAGTCAGACCGGCCTGCCAGAGAACCAGATGATCTCCCTGTGGGCCAAATACTAGGGTCAGTTTATATCAGCCCCAACAAAGGTCAGTTTATATCAGCCTTTTGGTATTTCCAATATAGGGCAATAAAAAACCAATAACATTTAGCATATCTCATTGTTGTGAGACTGAGCCCTTGGTGTCAAGTTCTCCAGCAGGCCCAGTCCAACGCTGATGGCAGAGCATCTCTCACAGACTATAAAGCTAATCAGTATTTGCGACACTGAACATGTCTCTGCTCTGTACATATATATACAAATCTATATTAAAACATTTATAAATGTATTTGAGAAACAAGTAGATGAATGTAGATACAGCAGGGCTGACTATGCTAGAGTCCTTCAGAAGGGTGGGTAGCATTTGGTACCTGCAGTGCAATGTGGGCACCGGGCAAGTAGGAAGTAGATACATAAAGTGCAGGTCAAAAATAATACCTCCCTCAGCTCCACACACATTGAAATGAGAGAGACCACCAGGGTTAGGGGGGCCAATGATTCTACAAAGTAGGAAAAAGGCAAGGTTAATGAGAGATGAATTAGTGAAGAAGAGAGATACTGTATGAAGAGAGGGTTAGATGGTGTAAGGATGATGGAGAAGATGTGAACTTTGGGGCTTTGGAGATTGTATAAGAATTGAAGGCAAGATACATGTGATTACATTGTATCAATTTTGGATTGGTCCAACTGATTTCACATAACTACTGGGACATCGCTCAACTTGAATGCAGGCCTCTTTACTCAACCCTTTCCCTCAAGACTGGCTTCCAAATGTGTCTAGTAGAGCAAATGGACCTTCTCGCCAAATGTCACCCTAACTGGCTCTCCCCCAGCCACTGCTTCAAGACCACTGCAGTGGGCCTTGTCCCTCAGTCTTGGAACCACTGTACAAAAGTAAGCTTCCAGTGATTGGCTGCTGCTTGCAGTAGGAATGACAGGGGCTGTAGCAAAGAGAGAGGCAGCAAGTTTGAGTGTTTCCCAGTGACATACTGCCAGTTCCTTAGGATTGGCTGATGCCCTGATGACATATATAACCTCACAGAGTTTAAATGCAGGAAACCCATTTAGAAATTTCAGATTTGTATCTGGGTGCCACATAGGGTGCAGTTTGTAACTCTACATCAATCTCACCATTCACAATTGCCCCCCATCAGGCTCCTGGGAAACTGAACATTCTAGCATGGGTTTCCCTTGTTTGGTATCTTAAAGATAAACCCAGATTACTGACCTGGTTCCTTTCTGTTACCTACTTACCAGACCCCTATTCCCACAGATACCCCTATCAGCCGTGCAGAAGAGAACAATATCCACCATCATTTCTGCTGCAACTTTATGCTATTTACCCCTAGAAATATAGCTGCCCTCTCTATAAGCCCAGTTCCATGTGTTGGCACCATCCCGTTTAACCAGAAAATGACAACCGACTTGCTCCTGATAACCCCAAAGACGTGCTCTGTGTGAAGACATCAGTTGAGTTGAATAGAGAAGAGAATCTGCACTTTAACAGTAGAAAGGTCCAGGCTGCACCATTTATGATTAGGTTTTAGAAAATATATATTTAGTTATTCAAAGAAAATACTTCCACATCTGGAATAAAGGGCTATTAGTTTAATCCAGATCCATACACGGTGGGCTTCTTTTTCTTCCATCCCCACAGCAATTAGGCAGGAATTTGGATCCAGACTCTACAGTATTTAATGTACTGGCACCAAACAGCTATTGGCTGTCATTACGCTCAGCACCTGAAAATGCCTGAAAAAGAGAAATGAAATATATTATTTCTGACTCATGACTGTGCACTCAACACTTATATCCTTCTTCAGCAGAACTCATTGCACCAAATAAAACCTACTCTAATGGAGGCCTCTCTTTCTTGTTCCACAAGTAGGCCACAGTAGGTCGGTAGGCTTCCTCCTCTCTTCTCCTGGTCATTTTAAACACAACCCAATCCCTCGTCATTCTCTTTCCCATCATTTGAGGAGCACCCCTTAATCACTTCACCCCTTTTCTTAGCATAGTGAAAAAGTAAACTCCAGACCCCCTTGCCACATTTACTGATACTTTCCTCTTTGACTTCAGTCATTCTTCTTCTGATCCTTCTTGCTTTCTCCCTTTAACTTCCACCTTTGACATTTAGCAGAAGACAGAAACAGCCACCCATAAGGATGTCATCTTACTTGATCTGGTCTGCACCAAATCCTGACTTTTACCCATTTAGCAATGATCCAGTCCCTCTTTAGATCATGTCTATGTCACTTTTTCTGACATTGTTCTCCTTCATCTAATCCTCAACTAATGTCTTATCCTGAAGTCCTCCTTCATCTAATCCTCCACTTATGTCTCGTAACAAAGTCCTCCTTCATCTAATCCTCCACTTATGTCTCGTCCCAAAGTCCTCCTTCATCTAATCCTCCACTAATGTCTTATCCCAAAGTCCTCTTTCATCTAATCCTCAACTAATGTCTTATCCCAAAGTCCTCCTTCATCTAATCCTCAACTTATGTCTTATCCCAAAGTCCTCCTTCATCTAATCCTCAACTAATGTCTTATCCCGAAGTCCTCCTTCATCTACTACTTAACTAATGTCTTATCCCGAAGTCCTCCTTCATCTAATACTCAACTAATGTCTTATCCCGAAGTCCTCCTTCATCTAATCCTCAACTAATGTTTTATCCCGAAGTCCTCCTTCATCTAATCCTCAACTAATGTCTTATCCCGAAGTCCTCCTTCATCTAATCCTCAACTAATGTCTTATCCCGATGTCCTCCTTCATCTAATCCTCCACTAATGTCTTATCCCAAAGTCCTCTTTCATCTAATCCTCAACTAATGTCTTATTACGAAGTCCTTCTTCATCTAATCCTCAACTAATGTCTTATCCTGAAGTCCTCCTTCATCTAATCCTCCACTTATGTCTCGTCCCAAAGTCCTTCTTCATTTAATCCTCCACTAATGTCTTATCCCAAAGTCCTCCTTCATCTAATCCTCCACTAATGTCTTATCCCAAAGTCCTCCTTCATCTAATCCTCCACTAATGTCTTATCCCAAAGTCCTCCATCGTCTAATCCACAACTAATGTCTTATCCCGAAGTCCTCCATCTAATCCTCAACTAATGTCTTATCCCAAAGTCCTCCTTCATCTAATCTTCAACTAATGTCTTATCCCAAAGTCCTCCTTCATCTAATCCTTAACTAATATTTTATCCTGAAGTCCTCCTTCACCTAATCCTCCACTTACGTCTTGTCCCAAAGTCCTCCTTCATCTAATCCTCAACTAATGTCTTATCCCGAAGTCCTCCTTCATCTAATCCTCCACTAATGTCTTATCCCAAAGTCCTCTTTCATCTAATCCTCAACTAATGTCTTATTCCGAAGTCCTCCTTCATCTAATCCTCAATTAATGTCTTATCCCGAAGTCCTCCTTCATCTAATCCTCCACTAATGTCTTATCCCAAAGTCCTCCTTTATCTAATCCTCAACTAATGTCTTATCCCGAAGTCAAATTGATACAGTGGTTACTGTTGAATCTATTTAAATGTCAAATTGTAAAAAAATTGGAAAGATTGTGACTAGGTTTACATGAGAAGGAAGAAAATTAAACGAATTCCTACGTTTTTAAAAACTAGTGAATGTAAAAGTTTTGTGAAGGTGAATTGCCCACTTTCATTTATTTTACCAATGAGAAAAAAGTGTTATTCTAATTTTAGAGGAGAATCTTTATTTTTCCCAGTTACTGCCATTGGTATGTTGTACCTTTACTTTGTTGTTATAATCTGGGTTGAATTGTGTTGGTTCTTTAAATGAACACCGGTTGGTCTTGTTTTTGGCTCTATGTTTCACACTGTTTGTTTCTATCATATCTTGTATAGAAAGGAGAATATTTGTCAGTTTGTTTGTGGATTTGTAAGGGACCATCCTTTTATCAACTACTATATTAGCCCCCAGGACAAGAGCTTCACAAACCAAACAACCAGATGTATGTACCTGAGCTTCACACTTCCCTTTATCCCCAAACCATACACCTGCCCATCTGACCAATGGGGTTGTGCCATTGTGTAGTATCGCAGAGTACTACAGAGTACCGTGTGTATCATATCTATGTTGTCAACTGGTAAAGGGTTAAATATTAGCCACACATCACAAACAGTTGACACCTGGATTTAAACCAAAGTCTTTTGCTTGAGGACTAGTGTGAACTTAGCATGGGAAAAAGGAATATAAACCAACACAAAACCTGAATGATCAAATATTATTAAAATTTATTAGAAACTGAACATTATTGCTTGGGACTTAAAGGGGAAGGAAAGGTAAAAACTAAGTAAGCTTTATCAGAAAGGTCTATGTAAATATAGCCATAAGCACTTGCAGAAACGCTGCACTGAGTCCTCTATCAAAAGAAACACAGGATTTCTTGTCTCATTTTGTGTACACATGTTCTTCTGTGTCAGAAAAATCCCTTAGGGCACGGCACGTCTGCTCAGTTGGCTCCTCTCTCCCTTTTCCTCCTCCCCCTCCCACCATCTCTCACTCCTCCTCCCAACTGTGTGATAATCTGAGCTACCAGCAGCCAGAGCTGCAGCACAGAAGCTACGGAGGCCAAGCTAAAATGGCAGCTGCTATCTTGAACAAACAGAGGGAGCTTCTAGGGTTGTTTACTCAGGTATGGTAATGCTTTCTGCACAATAAATATAGGGTTCTAGGTGGTACTAATGTGGTGAATCTATTGACAGTAAAATGCCAAAATGCCTTTCCTTCTCCTTTAAGTATGGAAACATTACATCCCTGCTTAAATTATCCTTTACAATATCATAAAAAGGGTAGCCTCTGAGAATCAGACCATCACAGCTATGCACTCCCTATGCACTAGGCACTATTTCAACCCTAGCACAACACTTATCACTTCTGTGTTTAACCCTGTGTGAAGCCTGTCCCAGTTAATATTGCAGAGATGCCCTAATACTGGCAAAGTCTGTACGTCTAAACTTAAGTATTTTAGTTAATCCCTCATAGAGTTTTCTCTGTAACAGAATCTCATGTTACGATCATTGTTCCCTAAACGCTCACCCAAGCAAATGCTAGAGATGAGTCTGGTATTATTAGTTATTACCTGATCCAAAAAAAAGCCTTGAACTACCTGAAAAAAAGTTGCCATTTGGCCTATTTATAAACTTGCTAGCGTTTAATGACTTGGCTGCCCTATTACTCCAGTCAATCGATAACTTAAGTCAACGATAATAACAACTTGACTAAATGCACTTGTGGAGAGCTTATCAATAATTTAGTAGGCTCCATCTCATTGGAATGGGACTCATTATCATGGATAAAGTAGTAGAGCACTTCCATCAAAGTGATTAGTCACAGTCATAGAGGCTTAGTCAGCAGAAGGAGAACCTAAAACTAGCCCTTCCACTGCCCAATTGTTTTGATAGGAGAATGTCTGACAGTGCCAGTATAGCCTAAAACACTCACTAGGGCTCAAAACCACCAGCATTAATAGGTATATTAATACTCACCAGGCAGCCGGCGCAGCATGTACAGAGGCAGACGGAGAAGAGCACCAAGGCTATAAAGAGATACTCAAATATCAAGATTCCAAAGGCAAATTTATAGGCCATATCGTTACAAGCCCTGGGATCGTCGGGGTAGATTCTGAAGACCCAAACGCTACCTGAAATCAGAAATAAACATATGAAATCCCAGAGGTGAAACAGTTTGACATATTGAGAATATAAAAGTAACCCCACCAGATGAGTAGGCACTTTATACCTGGAGCAAATATATATATAAGGATGGGGGGGGGAAGGCATTTGTACTGTGGAAGTAACTTACAATTGAATGTTTTTAGGTATTTGTAAGCATTATTTCTCTTGAAGCTCTTGTGCAGAAGGGGGATAATGAAGAAACTCCATGATAGTTACCGGCAATGAACCAGCAGAAGGAGAAGAGCCCGATGATGCTCTCTAGGGCGTAGGTCACTTTCTCTGCTGCCTTCTTCAATGGAATGAGGCAAAACCCCACTAAATGGAAGGCCCCGGCCACTATCAGGTAAATGGGGATATTGGGCTCCCTGGGGCAGTTCCCCACATGCATGGACCCTGTGTGTAAGGGAAGGAAAGCCTGATTATAAAGAGTTTGAGGTTCCATGAAAACATAATACAGAGAAGAGTCTTGTAACTTACCAATCACAATCATGGCAACGCTTAGCGCCGTCCATAGAACCAAAGTGAAGATCTGGGAACCTAAAAATCACATCAATAAAAGTGGTGGAACATTGCACACTCAAATTCATAGAACACAATTATGAATTTAATATAGATAAAGCACTAAAAGTTCCAAATGTGGGTTGTAAATTTTCAGTTATTAATAAGTTAATTTCTCCAGCTCCAAATTTTCCTAGTTCTCATAGCACTCACTGCCCACGGATTGTTAACATTTTTCAAGTCTTGGCACCGAGACCAGTGTTTTATTATCAACCCTAGCAGCCTCCAATCATGGCAGTGTCCCCAGAAAGCAGACTTTTCTTCCAAATATCTGCCCACCCAAGCCCAGTGATAGAATAATATTGCCTGCCCTCCTCCAGATGCTTAGAGTGCAGTTCCCAGAGCTCCATGTCTGTCACACACACCGGGAGGAGCTGCACTGTTTATATTTCTACTTATTATTCTATGTGTTGCTCAGAGGAGCTTACGGATCTAGAAATCAGCCAGGACCTCACCCTAAGTGGTCAGAAGGGTCAAAAGCAAATTATTTGACCCTTCTGACCACTTAGGGTGAGGTCCTGGCTGATTTCTAAATAACATAACATAAAAATGTTAAGCTATTCCAGTAGCCACAGTACTGAGCCAGGAACTCCTTCTTCTTGTTTCTCCCATCATGTTTACCAGATGGTTCCAGTAGGCTGGAATATGGTTAGGTAGGTATCACACTTACCAACTGTCGGTGATGTTGTTGATTCAGCCATTTCTAAAGAGACAGAGAGAGAAAGCATCGGCACAGACGCCAGTTTGCACAAAGCAGTGATCATTTTATGTCCTATAATATTATACCATGAGTAGGGGGTGGGCTGCCGTATAGGTACTTCCTAGAAGTTATTCCTTCCCTCCCCGTTGTCACACATAAATTCAATGAATTGTGCATCTAATGAACGTACTTTTTGCCTTTTACTACCTACCTACTGTACATATTACCACCTATACACAACTTTCCTCAACATGACCCCAATAAATAGAACTGGTGTTAAGCACTTATGGAACATTGCTTTGTTTTTCCCTGAACTCCACCCTCCCTCTCTAAATAGTGTCATTTGTTCAAAAATAAGATAATGAGCTCCGTATAAACAAACCTAATAAGTTAATAAAATTGCATGTCCAAGAAAACTGTGGGTGAATACTATGGGTGAATGTGATAGGGACCTTAGATTGTAAGGTCACTGGGGCAGGGACTGATGGGAATGTGATAGGGACCTTAGATTGTAAGCTCCACTGGGGCAGGGACTGATGGGAATGTGATAAGGACCTTAGATTGTAAGCTCCACTGGGGCAGGGACTGATGGGAATGGGATAGGGCCTTAGATTGTAAGCTCACTGGGGCAGGGACTGATGGGAATGTGATAGGAACCTTAGATTGTAAGCTCACTGGGGCAGGGACTGATGGGAATGGGATAGGGACCTTAGATTGTAAGGTCACTGGGGCAGGGACTGATGGGAATGCGATAGGGACCTTAGATTATAAGATCACTGGGGCAGGGACTGATGGGAATGTGATAGGGACCTTAGATTATGAGCTCACTGGGGCAGGGACTGATGGGAATGTGATAGGGGCCTTAGATTGTAAGCTCACTGGGGCAGGGACTGATGGGAATGTGATAGGGACCTTAGATTATAAGCTCACTGGGGCAGGGACTGATGGGAATGTGATAGGGACCTTAGATTATAAGCTCACTGGGGCAGGGACTGATGGGAATGTGATAGGGGCCTTAGATTGTAAGCTCCACTGGGGCAGGGACTGATGGGAATGTGATAGGGACCTTAGATTGTAAGCTCACTGGGGCAGGGACTGATGGGAATGTGATAGGGACCTTAGATTGTAAGCTCCACTGGGGCAGGGACTGATGGGAATGTGATAGGGACCTTAGATTGTAAGATCCACTGGGGCAGGGACTGATGGGAATGTGATAGGGACCTTAGATTGTAAGCTCACTGGGGCAGGGACTGATGGGAATGGGATAGGGACCTTAGATTATAAGCTCCACTGGGGCAGGGACTGATGGGAATGTGATAGGGACCTTAGATTGTAAGCTCACTGGGGCAGGGGCTGATGGGAATGTAATAGGAACCTTAGATTTTAAGCTCACTGGGGCAGGGACTGATGGGAATGTGATAGGGACCTTAGATTGTAAGCTCCACTGGGGCAGGGACTGATGGGAATGTGATAGGGACCTTAGATTGTAAGCTCACTGGGGCAGGGACTGATGGGAATGGGATAGGGACCTTAGATTATAAGCTCCACTGGGGCAGGGACTGATGGGAATGTGATAGGGACCTTAGATTGTAAGCTCACTGGGGCAGGGGCTGATGGGAATGTAATAGGAACCTTAGATTTTAAGCTCACTGGGGCAGGGACTGATGGGAATGTGATAGGGACCTTAGACTGTAAGCTCCACTGGGGCAGGGACTGATGGGAATGTGATAGGGACCTTAGATTGTAAGCTCACTGGGGCAGGGACTGATGGGAATGTGATAGGGACCTTAGACTGTAAGCTCACTGGGGCAGGGACTGATGGGAATCTGATAGGGACCTTAGATTGTAAGCTCCACTGGGGCAGGGACTGATGGGAATGTGATAGGGACCTTAGATTGTAAGCTCACTGGGGCAGGGACTGATGGGAATGAGATAGGGACCTTAGATTGTAAGCTCACTGGGGCAGGGGCTGATGGGAATGATGTATAATCTCTGAACAGCACTACAGGATAGGTAGGAGCTATATAAATAAAGGCTAACCATGGATAAAAACATGACATACACACAACAATAAAGCAATATTACTTTTTGGCATCCTCTCTCGTTACATAGGGAATAGAATGTTTATTCTCTTCTTAGTTAAATACCAGACATGCCAGCAGGTAAAGGCGGGGAGGTAGAAAGAAGCCAAGGGACATTTGGGTCACGGTGCCAATAACGGAAAACATTCAGAGTAAAGCTGCCAAGGAAATGCCCAGCCCAGTCCCTCTGGATACACACCAGGCACCCCGGACACAGGGGATCCCAGCACAGCCACAAGTGCCAACATATATATTGCCCTTCTCCCAAGAGCTTACACTCTAATGGACTGTATGTATCAACTGTGGCATCAATAGTGAGTAGCTAAAGTAATAGAAATATTGAGAGAGTGAGGCAGTGATCACAAGGGGCTTCAGTAATATGTTAGCCGAGCCTATCAGTGATCCCCAGTCCAGCAGTGAGCCCCAATGCACCAATACTGTTTATTTTATTCATGGTTATCAACCTACAACTAAAATATTAAACTGCTAAAAAACAAACATTGATATGTTCCATTTCCAGCCAAGAGAGCAGGGGAGAGAATGTATTTTCCAGTCTGAGGTGACCCGGGCGTTCTTTATGGGAAGCCAGAACAATGATACGGCTGAAACAATACCTTCTGTTTGCCATTGCTTGATTTATTATTACGGCCTGCTCAGCCTTGCAAGGAGAAGATTCCTACGTATTGTGTGTAAAGGGACTGAGAGCCATAACTTGGCCAGTAAGTAGCTTGAAAAGCCATTTACTATTTTACTACAGAGTTGGACTGAGCCACCGGGACACCTGGAAAAATCCTGCCGTGCCGTTGGTGGCAAGAGCAGTGGGGGCCCTTGAGGTCCGGTCCTCTGTTGAGATCAGGTCTTTCAGTGGGCTGAAGATACCCCAGTCTGACTCTGTTTACTAATAATGTAACTGTATTTCTGCCCAAAACACCTGCTCCCTACTTAGTGGACTCTCAAAAGTAGGACTGTCCTACTGGAAGACCATTGGCCAGATATGGTCCTTCAATTGATTGTTATGGCCCCCAATAGGGATGGATAATTGCACACTTGGCTGTGCACCTCCCAGTTCTTCCATAATAAGTGTTCCTACCTTGTTGGGCCCCTGCCAGGCCCCAGCTCCATCCCCTTTGTCACCTTCCCACGTGAATAATAACCGCCTAATGGGATTTTTCCACTGCCCCCCAGTCTGTTTACTGACCTCCTTGGATTACATCATTATTTTATTACCATTGATAGAGCAATATGGGTACAGATAAGGTGAACTAATGAACGTGCATAAGGGAGGAACACACCCCAAGGGGCATATTTATGGAAGGACGAAAATACAGTTCAGCTCAGTTCACCAGATTGACACTCCACACCTCTCGGTTCTCAGGAGTAGCCATCAGTTTCCCTAGGGAATCCCCTCCTTGGCTCATTTCTGCAGCAAAAGGAAATATTTACCCCCCACCCCTCCTTATCTGTGTGGCCGAGACAAACAGCAGCTGTGCAGCCGGTACTACAGGAGATACACAGAGTGTAATATGCCAGAAATGTGAGAGCGCCAGGGGAGGAGTTTCCTACAGAATATGCTGACTGTCCCTGCTGGGAGACCGGGCAGCTAATGGGGCAGGAAGCTAATGCACTGATATATATATATATTATAGAACATTGTATGGGGAGTGGGAGACGGGGGAAAAGAAATGCTACCTGTGCATGTACAGATACTGAATGAACATTCAGACACCCCTGTACCCCCTGAATCATCAATATCAGCCTTTCCTTATCCTAACCATCCGTCTACATTTGCACCACATCCAAAATAATCCCCTAAACCATATATTTAGTCTGCCAACCGACCTAATGCGGGAACTGCTAAGTCCTAAGGCAGTGGTTCCCCCCCCCCAAGAGGGGCTCAAAGCAGTGGTGGGGGGCCCAGTCTAAAGGCTATTGAGGGTGGGATTAGGGGTAATGCCTATTTGTTCTCTTAGATACTCAGTGAAGCCCATCAGGAAGGGGGCACAAAACTAAGGGACCCTTGACCAACTGTAGGATACCCAAGAGGGGACTGAACAAAGTCCAATACCACCATCCAAAGTGTTGATATAGAACGGTGGTCCCCAACCAGTGGCTCAGGGGCAACATGTTGCTCCCCAACCCCTTGGATGTTGCCCCCAGTGGCCTCAAAGAAGGGGCTTATTTTTGAATTCCTGCTCTGGAGGCAAATTTTGGCTGCATAAAAACCAAATGTGCTCTCCTGTAGGCTACCAGTTAACTTAATGGCTACCAAATAGCCAATCACAGCTCATATCTGGCACCTCAGGAATCTTTTTATGCTTGCGTTGCTCCCCAACTCTTTTTACAATCGAATGTGGCTCACAGGTGAAAAAGGTTGGGGACCCCTGATATAGAAGCACAAGGGCTAGGAATGGACACCCCCCGGACTTCATATATATACTATGTATGTGTGCATCAAACAGCTTTACTAACAGGATTTACTACTCACATAACCCCACGCGTTTGTCAATTATGTTAATGACTAAAACAGGGATACCTACCTTTGTTTGCTTCCAAATATTGCCAGTCCTTCCCAATGCCCACACTCATACGGAACATACTCACATGTTCAAAAGCAAATTTGAAAAAACAGTACCTTTTAGACTGAAAGCTCTTGTGCGCAGGGTTCTCAATAACCTATTATACTGCTTTGCCCCCTGCAGCTGTTCTGCTCAGCGCTGAGGAATATGTGGGAGCTTTATAGGTGATTGTGATAATAGTAATAATGCTGCAATGGGAAGTGACTTCACTGTGGGTTGATACCATTTCTGATAGGCCTCTGTAACTCTTATCTCATTTAGACTGGGGCAATGATCAGATATCAGACCGGATCCCACAAACGGTGCATTTAAGAAAGGAGAACTAAAGTTTAACAAAAAAGTAGGGTAGAAATATGTACATTATGTTTTGGGGGTTCTATACCCGCCCAAGGCACCCACAGCCCTTTAGCAGGGAAGCTCTGTGCCCCCAAAGATGCCCCAGTAGCCCCCCATCTTCTTTTCTGCCGATTCCCTGCACATACTCTGTGCTACTGGCACTTACCTGAGCTCAGGGGCCCACTCACTATATACTGTATATATACACTATAAATGTCTCACTACACTGTATATATACAATATAAATGTCACACTATACTGTATATATACAATATAAATGTCCCAATATACTGTATATATACAATATAAATGTCACACTATACTGTATATATACAATATAAATGTCACACTATACTGTATATATACAATATAAATGTCTCACTATACTGTATATATACAATATAAATGTCACACTATACTGTATATATACAATATAAATGTCACACTATACTGTATATATACAATATAAATGTCTCACTATACTGTATATATACACTATAAATGTCACACTATACTGTATATATACAATATAAATGTCACACTATACTGTATATATACACTATAAATGTCACACTATACTGTATATATACAATATAAATGTCACACTATACTGTATATATACACTATAAATGTCACACTATACTGTATATATACACTATAAATGTCACACTATACTGTATATATACAATATAAATGTCACACTATACTGTATATATACAATATAAATGTCACACTATACTGTATATATACACTATAAATGTCACACTATACTGTATATATAGAATATAAATGTCACACTATACTGTATATATACACTATAAATGTCACACTATACTGTATATATAGAATATAAATGTCACACTATACTGTATATATACAATATAAATGTCACACTATACTGTATATATAGAATATAAATGTCACACTATACTGTATATATACAATATAAATGTCACACTATACTGTATATATAGAATATAAATGTCACACTATACTGTATATATACAATATAAATGTCACACTATACTGTATATATAGAATATAAATGTCACACTATACTGTATATATACAATATAAATGTCACACTATACTGTATATATAGAATATAAATGTCACACTATACTGTATATATAGAATATAAATGTCACACTATACTGTATATATAGAATATAAATGTCACACTATACTGTATATATACAATATAAATGTCACACTATACTGTATATATAGAATATAAATGTCACACTATACTGTATATATACAATATAAATGTCACACTATACTGTATATATACAATATAAATGTCACACTATACTGTATATATACAATATAAATGTCACACTATACTGTATATATACAATATAAATGTCACACTATACTGTATATATACAATATAAATGTCACACTATACTGTATATATACAATATAAATGTCACACTATACTGTATATATACAATATAAATGTCACACTATACTGTATATATACAATATAAATGTCACAATATACTGTATATATACAATATAAATGTCTCACTATACTGTATATATAGAATATAAATGGCACAATTCCACATGAATAATAACCGCCTAATGGGATTTTTCCACTGGCCCCCAGTCTGTTCACTGACCTCCTTGAATGACATTGTTAAGGCCCCAATGCACGTTGAGATCCGCTCGCTTGGCAAGATCGCCAAGCGAGCGGATCTTCACCCGATATCCCCACCTACGGGTGGGCGATATCGGGGAGCGCGTAGGTGAAAAAAAAAATAATTTGATTGTTTGGCCCTGGGGCAGTCGGTTCGGGGACCACATCAACGAGCCGATGCGGTCCCCGATCTGACTGAATTTTCTAACCTGCCCGATCAATATCTGCCCAATTTAAGGCCAGATATCGGTCGGGCAGGCCCCTCGTTTCTGCCCCTACACGGGCCGATAAGCTGCTGAATCTGTCCAAGGGTCCCATATCGGCAGCTACAATCGGCCCATGTATGGGGACCTTTATTTTATTGCCATTGATAGAGCAATGCGGGAGAACGGAACGGATAAGGAGAACTTAGGGAGGAACACACCCCAAGGGGCACATTTATAGAAGGTTAAAAATATGCCCCTTGGGCATAATTTGAAAAAATAGTACCTTTTAGACTGAAAGCTCTTGTGCGCAGGGTTCTCAATAACCTATTATACTGCTTTGCCCCCTGCAGCTGTTCTGCTCAGCGCTGAGGAATATGTGGGAGCTTTATAAGTGATTGCGATAATATTAATAATGCTGCAATGGGAAGTGACTTCACTGTGGGTTGATACCATTTCTGATAGGCCTCTGTTATTCTTATCTCATTTAGACTGGGGCAATGATCAGATATCAGACCGGATCCCACAAACGGTGCATTTAAGAAAGGAGAACTAAAGTTTAACAAAAAAAGTAGGGTAGAAATATGTACATTATGTTTTGGGGTACTGTACCAGCCCAAGGCACCCACAGGCCTTCAGCAGGGAAGCTCTGTGCCCCCAAAGATGCCCCAGAAGCCCCCCATCTTCTTTTCTGCTGATTCCCTGCATATGCTCTGTGCTGCTGGCACTTACCTGAGCTTAGGTACCCACTCACTATATACTGTATATTTATGGAATATACAGGTATAGGACCCGTTATCCATGCTCGGAACCAAGGGTATTCCGGATATGGGGTCCTTACGTAATTTGGATCTCCATACTAGTCTACTAAAGAATCAATAAAACATTAATTAAACCCAATAGGGCTGTTCTGCCCCCAATAAGGGGTAATTATATCTTAGTTGGGATCAAGTACAGGTACTGTTTTATTATTACAGAGAAAAGGGAATCATTTAACCATTAAATAAACCCAATAGGGCTGTTCTGCCCCAATAAGGGGTAATTATATCTTAGTTGGGATCAAGTACAGGTACTGTTTTATTATTACAGAGAAAAGGGAATCATTTAACCATTAAATAAACCCAATAGGGCTGTTCTGCCCCCAATAAGGGGTAATTATATCTTAGTTGGGATCAAGTACAGGTACTGTTTTATTATTACAGAGAAAAGGGAATCATTTAACCATTAAATAAACCCAATAGGGCTGTTCTGCCCCAATAAGGGGTAATTATATCTTAGTTGGGATCAAGTACAGGTACTGTTTTATTATTACAGAGAAAAGGGAATCATTTAACCATGAAATAAACCCAATAGGGCTGTTCTGCCCCCAATAAGGGGTAATTATATCTTAGTTGGGATCAAGTACAGGTACTGTTTTATTATTACAGAGAAAAGGGAAATCAGTTTGAAAAATCTGAATTACCATATATACTCGAGTATAAGCCTAGTTTTTCAGCACCAATAATGTGCTGAAAAAGTCAGCCTCGGCTTATACTCGAGTATATACGGTAACTGTATCCATCTATGGGATAAATCCTGCCTCGCCCCCCCCCCCCCCCCGCATACATTGTCTGAACTGGCTTTTATTAATTACAATGAGCATTTGTGCTTTAGCAGTTTTTCGTGACATTCTGCTGTCCTTACATGTACTGTCTAGGTGAGGTGGATGCTGGAGGGAAAACCTATCTAGACACGCTCAGCTGTAAGTAATGGAATGCTGCAAATCTAGTCAGGATAGATGGCATGATAATTAAATATATGATAAGCAATAGCAAGGAATTCTATTAAAGATGCACATAATACATGGCCGATTAGTAACCGGATCAGCTGTATACACTATGGATTTAATGGAAGTCTACGGCACGTATCTGAACTTATTGCTAAGTAGCAGCCAGACATGTGTA